>NW_026059378.1:0-73520 GCF_023721935.1 Panthera uncia
AGACACTATTCACATCAGTCATCTGTGCCTACTCATTGCCAGGACTCAGGCAATCTTTCCAAGTCTATCCCAGGACTTCAAGCTACCAATTCTGCCAATCAGCCACAGCCTAAACATTAGCAAGAGGCATGGGTAAGGATAACAGTAACAATGGAAATCAGTATGTGGCTGAAAACAATTTATCATCAATAGAATGATCTATTACATTTCGCAGTGATTGTTACGATCGTCATTGCATTTGGAAGCTGCTTTTATGGCAATGTATTAATCTGGTATAAATTAAAGAATGGAGTGAGTGTGGAAAACAGTCTAAAGGCTCCTCAAGAAATTAAAAATAGAACTACCATATGATCCCGCAGTCTCACTTCTGGGTATATATCCAAGAGAAACAAAATCATTATTTTGAAGTGATCTCTGCACTCCCGGTTCATGGCAGCAATTATGCACAAAAGGCAAGATATGGAAACAACCCAAGTGCCTGTCAATAGATGAGTGGGTCAAGAAAATGTAATACACACACATACACACAATGGAATATTATTCAGCCTTAAAAAAAAAAATGAAATCCTGTTATCTGAGACAACACAGAAGAAACCAGAGGGCATCATGCTAAATGAAATAAGCCATGCAGGGAAAGACAAATACTGCATGATAGCTCTTGTATGTGGAATCTAAAATAATAATAATAATAACAATAATAATAATAATTTTTTTTTTTTTAAATCTAACTCATAGAAACAAGGAGTGGTGGTTGCCCGGGGCTGGAAGGTAGAGGAAATGGGGAGAGGTTGGTAAAAGGCATCCAAACTTCCAGGGATAAGACGAATAACATCTGAGGATCTAACGTATAACACGGTGACCACAGTGGATAATACTGAAGAAAAGAAAAAAAAAAAAAAGAATTGACGAAGAAGGCTCATGGAATATGTGTGACTTCAGGAACACGCGTGAATGTAAATTCTTAAGTTCCCCATTTCTGACCTTGATCCCTGGGTGATTTTGACATAAGATAAGAAAAAGGGACAAGGTGGAGCAGGCAGAGCTCACCGGAGCTGAGAGACTGATAAAATATTGGGGGTCTTTTACCAATTTTCTGTAACAGTGTTCAGGCAGCCCCCCACAGAGATGAATCCACAATTTGCACAGCGGCTGGAGAGATTCCTCTTCAGCAGATGCTACTGTGGCTAAAAATAATCCATCATCAATATAATGATCTATTACATTTTGCAATACGGCTGCTTCCCCTCGGCCCACGGGACCTGCCTCTAGCAGCGGATGGAGACACTCCCACCGGCACACCCCAGCGGCCCCGCTTGCTTTTGCGTCCTTTCTTCTCCACCTCGTGACTTTTTCTAGCAATCTTTGAGAGTGCTCATCTCTTGCAAGCATAAGTGCCCGTGATCATCTCCCACCAATGGAGTATGGAAGTCAGTGGATAGATGTCCCCGCCTGCCGCCCTGGGATGATTGTAAGGTGCACACTGTATAGTATCTCAGGGGGTCCCTAGCAGGATTCAGTCCCAGTCCCCTGCAGCTATAACGGTACACTCATTAACATGCCATTTGTGGGGCTTTTCATCCTTCTCTGTCCTGCTTTCCCTACTTCCTCCCTTGTGCTTTCTGGGGTCACCTTCCAGATAAATAAAGGAGCCCACACCCAAGTCCTTGTGTCTAGAAGACATAAACAGAGACCCTACCCTCCAGTAAGACGGGAGCTCAGACTCTGACCCTCCTTGAGGTTCAGGGATATAGAAACACGTACAACAGACAAGAGTGAAAGGGAAGAAAGCCAGGTGACGGGGAGGACCTTGAGTCGGAGAGTGAATGCTGAGAAGGCAGAGACACTAGACCAAGGGGGCCAGTGCAACCTTGACAGGCCAAGGGGTGGGGAGAGCTTGGTTCCATGCAGATGGATGAAGCTGGTTCCAGCTCTTTCCTTGACCAGGGTAGCACCTTCCCAGGCGTTGTTACTCCTTTCTAGTTTCCTCTGAGGTAACTGTCTCTCCTCGTTGTGCACGTCGTTGGCTGGCAAGCAATTACAGGGGACCATTTCCCATGTGGGAAGCCAAAAAGAAATGATCCTCTTTCTTCTGGCCACCATCTAAGCAGGACTAGGGGCAGGCTAGTGGGTTAAGGTTAGAAGTCTGAACTCACTACGACCAAAGGCAAAACATTAAAGCTTTAAAAAAATTGGCAGACCTAACTATAGAAATTTGAAAATTAACAACAAATTAAGAAAAATATTTCCAACATATGTGATAAAGATTTGATATCATTGGGGCGCCTGGGTGGCTCGGTCAGTTAAGCGTCCGACTTCGGCTCAGGTCATGATCTCACGGTCCGTGAGTTCGAGCCCCGAGTCGGGCTCTGGGCTGACGGCTCAGAGCCTGGAGCCCGTTTCAGATTCTGTGTCTCGCTCTCTCTCTGCCCCTCCCTTGTTCATGCTCTGTCTCTCTTTGTCTCAAAAATAAATAAACGTTAAAAAAATTTTTTTTAAATAAAAATAAAAAAAAAAAAAGATTTGATATCATTAGGGGTTTCTTAAGGGCTGGATCCCCCTTAAGCAGAATAGAGAAATGTGGTCCGAGGGCAGACGGAGAAGATTCACAGAGAACTATCAATGGCAAATAAAGAAGAGTTAAAAGGTGCAGCCCACTCATGATCAAAGAAACGCAAATTAAGACCACCATGTGATTTCATTTGTAACCTACTACATTTCCGAAGATTAAGAAAATTCAGTGCCATTGACAGCGGAGCAAGTTAGACACGCTTATACTGCAGGTGGGAGTGTAAATTAGTCCAGATTCCTAAAGGGCGATTTGGCAATACGTATCAGAGATGCTGAAATTATTCATGCCCACTTAAGGATTCCATCCTAAGGAAATAATTGGAAATGTGAACAAATATTTATTTACAAAAACATTCATCATAAAATGACTTATGGCAGCAAGCAAATGGATGAACCTGACAGTAAAACAACAGGGAAATGAATAAATAGCATATGGTTCATCCACACTGTAGAATATTAGGAAGTCATTAAAGAACACACGAAAAAAAAAACATGGTACAAGACAACATATAATAGGTCGTAACTGTGTAGAAATAAAATTTTATTTATGCATATTGCATATGCATAAAGGACGGACATTTTTAAAAAATTTTATTTTTGAGAGAGAGAGAGTGTGTGTGAGTGGGGGGATGGGGCAGAAGGAGAGAGAGACGGAATCCCAAGCAGGCTCCTCACTCAGCACGGAGCCCAACGTGGGGCTCGATCTCCGGATACAACCAAGAGTCGGATGGCTCGACCAACTGAGCCACCCAGGCACCCCAAGGACTGGTATTTTATACTTCAAAGTATACATTGTGTTTACCCCTGGGACATAGGGTAAGAAAATTAGTAAGACTTCAGATTCCACTCTGATTGATCTTAGCAGCAAGAAGGACTTTCTTTCTTAATGGTATCTGATACTCACAAGACAGTAACACTTGGGTTACACAAATTTAAGAATGGAAAAGGGGATATGAGAGCAGATAGGAAGGAGATTTTAAAACTGGGGCGCCTGGGTGGCTCAGTCGGTTAAGTGTCCAACTTCGGCTCAGGTCATGATCTCATGTTTTGTAGGTTCAAGCCTCGCATCAGTTTGTAGCCCACTTCAGATTCTCTGTGCCCCTCTCTCTGCCCCTCCCCTGCTCATTCTCTCTTCTCTCTCTCTCTCTCTTTCTCAAAAATAAATGAACATGTTTAAAATTTTAAAATTAATAGAGAAAATGCTGTACAGGGATATACCAATGACCTTGGAGAAAGTCTGTAGAAAAATTACACTGTTCTAATGAACAAAATTGACTCAGTAAGCATTGCAAAATCAGAATATGCTGATCTTGATGGACGTGCTTACCAATGCAATCAGCTAAAAAATGGGAATTAAGTGTTTAACTATTAACAAGAAAGAATCAAAACAGGTATTGTTTGCAAACATTATTATTGTACATTTAGAAAACGTAAGACAAGTGATAGGAGGATTTGAGAAGCTAATGATAGCATTTCACTAGATAGCAAAGTATAAAATAAATATATGTAAGTCCATAGCTTTCCAGGGGATCAGCAATAAACATTTATAAGTTAAATGAAAAATATCCAATCCACAGTACCAAGGTAACAGATAATCATTTTCAGTGCCCGAGGGCCTTCTGAACGCATCTCTCTGGCCACCAGCCGCTGGGCATAGCATCCAAGTGACATGCTAATTCTATGCTCTAGAATTAGCATAGAATTCCTCTAACTCTATGCTCCCAAATCTGGCCGTTCTAAGGACCTCAGGAGCGATTACCGTCTGAAGCATGTTGAAGAAAACCAGGGGTTTTCCTACCCTTCCTATTTGGTTAAACTCAAACTTCTGCTTTTCCCTGAATAGAATTCCATCTTAATGGAACTTGAAAATGGAACTTCAAGCTATGCTCGGAAATCAGTCATTGCTTTAGTTAGATAGTCTCCGTTTCCGAGTAGTGCTTCTCCAGGACATAGGAAGAGGTCATCTCGGACTCTCCTCCCATCTTTGAAACTCTAATGACCTATTTATTCTAAGAGAATGTTAAAGCAATGCTGAGACGGGCATAGTCCATTCTTCCACCTGTGGCTGGGACTTGTCTTCTGACATTTTTTATAGGGTACATTCTGAATGCAGAGGCATTGACATCTATGAAGGGAGGGAACACGCACCTTAGAACCAAGGAAAGGGGATTATCCTAGAAATTTAAAGAATACAGCCAACTTATTTATGAGCCCAGGAATAGATTCCCCTACCCCAGATGACCGAAGGAGTCCTTCTCTTTGATCTTTCTCATAGAACTTCTAAACCAATCCCAATTCTCGCACGTATATCCGTCGTGTGACTTGCTTCACCCTTGGCCTCGGTTACACCCCCCCCCCCCCCAGCGGTGAGCACACGAGTGAGCGAGCATCAGGTCAGGTCACCTGCAGGAAACTGAATAGGAAGATGAGTTAAAACCCTTAGAAGACCACACGTGCAGGCTGCGGGGAAGAAGGATGTAGAAGCTTCATTTGACACTTATTACATATGCAGGCCTTGTCCTCTGTGTCTTGTGTATATTTTCCCATTTAATCCATCCAACAGTCCCAGTGATAAGATCCTAATACCCCCATTTTGCAGATGGGGAAATGGGGGCTTGTAGCCTCCCTCAACCACACTCCCCGTGGAGGCAGGGACCACGACCATTTCGCATGCCAATCTCTCTCCAGGGTCTAGAGTGTCGCTGGCACACGGTACGTACTCAGAGACTGATTACTAGATCGATTATTGCAAACCAAGGACCCCAGCTGGCAAATGGCGAAGCCAAGACCCCCGCCTGAGTCTGCCCCTCTCCTGCGCTGTGGTTCCAGCACATTGGGGGGGATTTTAGATTTCCTTGGGTTTTCAAAGGAAATTATCAAGTCAAGCCAAAACTTTTCCAGTTCTCTGTTCCCTCTGGAAGCATCTGGTGTGCTTTGAGGGGACAGGCACACGGGAAAGATGAAACTGAAGAGCGGGAGTGGCTCCAGACATGACTGAGGTCCCCACAAATATTCCCCGTGGGCCTCATTACACATTTGAGCAAACATTACCTTCACTCACAGCTAAATTTCCTGTTTGCTTGGCTGATCAATTCCTCATCAAATTTTAATGCGGGGTTCAAACCGTCTGTGGTGTTTTAATTAGGCCCAAGATTGCAAAGTGTCTGAGGCAGGGCTGAGCCTCATCCAAATCCCCACTGCCCACTGGGGTGTTGCCGCCGGGGAAGGTGGGGGGCGGGAGCTGAGCAGAGCTGGGCTGGGCCGGTGCCTGGGCTGAGCAGACCTCCTTCCTAGGGACGCTGTGCTCTCTAGCGGTGACGGTCTGGAGAGAAATGGCAGCACGGTCCCAGGGGCTTGCAGCCCTCTCCCTCTAGCCCCCGAGGATTTACCAGCTGCCTTGTCTCGCGCGCGTTCTTCCTTCCTCCCTGCTTCCTCTCTCTTCCCTTCCGACGAAACAGCATCCTGTAGCTTGATGGAACAAGCGGGCACACACCGACCGACCCAGGTGGTGTGCCTGGCACCGTGCGAGGCGGGTGGGAAGGGGGAGAGGAATAAGACACGGGACTTGCGCTCCAGGGGCTCGTAAGGGAGAGGTCAGAGGCACATACAACTCCACTCGATGGACGGTATGACTGAGGCATCGATGTGGCACTGGAGACAGACGACATGGTGACAGCCCCAGTGCCCAGGTCTGGCAGGCCTTGATCAGAAGCCCAAGTGGTGCTTTTCAGAGCCAGAGGGTGGGCCAGATAGCTGGGACATGGAAATATGGATGGATATTGACCAGAGTGGATCAACGGGTAGCTGCGGATCCTCGATGTCTAATACCCCCCCAGTACCGCTGCCACTATTCAGTGCCGCGCCCTCCCTCAGCACACGGCCTCAGGAAGGCTCCGTCTCAGCTTTGCTTCTGCCTCTGACCGAACAGACCAGGGTGGTCAGAAACCAACCACCTAGAAACTTTCCCTTCTGGGAAGCCTCCCTCCTTGTCCAGCCTGGGTCACTTGAAGCTGCAGCTCATTGGCCCTTTGGGATACCCAGTGCCCGTTACCTCATTCAAGGCCCTGAGAAGTCCTGCAGAAAAGGAACCCGGGTCACTCTGTTTAACCCCATGTTCTCCAAGCTCACTTGCACCCAGAACACTCGTTTCCTCGAAAGACTAGTGAACATCTCCCTCCACCGCCAGCACTTCCTGAATCCAGGCTCTGCGCAAAAGAACCGAGCACAGGTCGGCACCAAGCCCCCTTTCCAAAGGACGGGGCGAGGTAAGTCGCAAAGTGCCCAGCATTACAGCCGATGGCACGTCTGAGCGAACGAAGCGTGCTTTCAGTCATGACGGCAAAGACACAACTTTAAAGCAGACAACTTCGTGGGGACCGGGTACAGGAGGCCGCCCACGTTCAACACAAGTAGTGGGAAGAAACGGAGACCCATCTGAGGGCGCACGGGTTGATGCTCTTATTAGATTCGGGGAGAGAAATGGTGAAACCCATGTCGGATGGAAATTGCCAGTCTATGCTTTTAAGGCGTGTGTTAATAACAGAAGGTAATGAGCTGCATGCAGTCGTTTCCAAATGTGGCTGAGCATGAAAATCACCCCCGGGCGTCTGTTACTTTTGCCGGTTCCCGGGCTTCACCCGCCAGTGCTCGGACTCCACAGAACTCAGGTGTTGCTGACGCTGTTCCTCCCAGTTCCCTGAATTGCACTTGGTGCCACACCAGTTTCGCAGGATGCCAGCACGTCGTACCCAGAAAGTATCCCTGTTCACGATGACGTGTGCGGAGCTCACAGTGTGCGCCACACTTGTTAAGGGAGAGACAGAGAGAAGGAGGAGGGGAGGAGTGAGGGGGGAGAGACAGACAGACAGGCGGAGAGTCAGGGAGAAAGAGAGAGATCTCCCTCGATCCTCACACGGCCCAGGGAGGTCACCTCCCACTTGCTGGACAAGGAGACCAGGCATAGACTCAGCCATCAAAAAGGAACATAACATTGATATAGGGTACAACATGCATCACTGGACATGTTGTAAGTCATGCTGAAGAGTCTTAAATTTGTTTTAATGTTTATTTACTTTTGAAAGAGAGAGACAGAGCGCGAGCAGGAGAAGGACAGAGAGAGAGGGAGACACAGGATCCAAAGCAGGCTCCAGGCTACGAGCCGTCCGCACAGAGCCCAACACGGGGCTCGAACCCACGTACCGCGAGATCATGACCTGAGCCGAAGTTGGACGCTTAACCGACCGAGCCACCCAGGCGCCCCAGTCATGTTGAAGAGTCTTAAACACATTATTGTAATTGCAAAAGACAGACACAAAAGGCCATGTTGTACATGATTCCATTGATACGAAATGTCCAGAACAGGTAAATCTCTAGGGACAGAAAACAGATTCGTGGTGGCCAGGAGCTGAGGGGTGAGGGGACAGAGAAGCCACTTCCTCATGGGAACATACGTACGTACGTTTTACATACGTAAAACTCGTATGTGCGCGTGAGTGGATAAGGGAATGAATAGATTCGAACCACCTTCATTCAGTAAGGTCGCCCTCTCCAGAGGACAGTCCTCGAAGGCAAGAGACCATCTGCCACCCAACATGTCTTCCCTCCTGGTGACCAGCTCCCGTGAAGACTGGGTTGCTCAAGCCACAGACCAGAGTCTTGTCGACGCCCTCCCGTTCACCTTCGCACTCAGTCCATCGTAGGTTCTGCCAGTGACGTCTCCAAAGCCCGTTTCAAGTCTGCCCACCTCGCCTCCACTGCCACCACTCGGTCAAGCCACCCAACAACTTCTGCTGGGTCCAGGCTCTGCCCGTCTCGGACCCCTTCCTCTGGGATGTTCTCAATATGTATGCTTGGCCAATCAGTTGGGATTTGTATTAAAGTACCTGGCGTTGGGCAGACAACGAAAGTTGGTGTTCTCATGATTCCGAAGCCCAGAGGTCTGAGATTAAGGTGTCAGCGGAGTTGATTTCTCCTATGGCCTCTCTCCCTGGTTTACAGACGGCTGTCTTCTCTGTGTCTCTTCACGTGGTCTCCCCTCTGTGTCCTAACTGCCTCTTCTTACAAGGACGCGGTTGTGTTGGACCTCCCCTAACCACCTCACTTGACATTAACCATCTTGGTACAGACCCTGTCTCCAAATAGCTCTAAGTAAGCTACTAGAGGTTAAGACTTCAACATGCAGATTTGGAGGGAGCACGGTCCGGCTCGTAACGCTCTGCGGCGTTTCTAGCTTCGACAATCAGCAGTTCCCTCGACGTGTCTGAGCCTGGGCTGCCCTGTCCATACAGAGGGACGCCCCCCCCTGCCCCTGCCTGTCCACGTTGGAAGCCATCAGAGAAAACCGACAAGCATCAGTAAAGCCCACCACCGGGCCCCCAGCACAGAATCAGCACTTATCCCCGGGGGCTTTCCTTCCTGGCCACCGTGGATGGAGGCCCCCTTGGGACTAGGCCTTTGGCCAAGCCAGTCCCACCACCCACGCTGCCAGCCTCAAAGGGTTAAGGCAGCAAGCGGACTTATCGACTGGTGCTCCTTGGCGGGCCCAGGGAAGCGTGACTGATTGGAAGCCTGTGTGGAGGAGGACCCCGCTTTGTGGGCCCGAAATAAATAAGGGGCTGTCAATAGCTCAGATCCCTACCATCGACAAAGTCTGCCGTCTCAATAGGCAATTAACACTTTACAGGGGCCATTACCCAGCGGCCGCCCGCGTTTTACTGCACATTTTCTGCCATCGGCTCTGCTATCGAAGCTTCTAAATAAAAACATAAAAGTGAGCCGGAACAGGCCAGCGCCTTGCCCGACTGCAGTCACAGAGCCCACAGGCAGCAGACAGAGCTGACTCACCCTCCCGGCTTGTGCTCTGCCCTCGGCCTGCACACACGTGTGGGCAAGCGGGCCCACGCACACACGCACACGTGCATGCATGCCTGCGGCCATCTCCTGAGCGTGTCTGAGGACGCGCTGGGGCACAGCTACTGCGGCGGCGGTGGGGGGGGGTGGTGCGTCGGGAATCAGACCGCCCGGGTTCGAACCCCACTCCAACTCATCGGCTGTGTGGCCTTGCACACACAGTTCAGCCTCAGTCTCTTTATCTGTCAAATGGGGATAAGAATAGAACCCAGTTCACAGGGCTGTCGTGACGATTAGATGCCCTGAGCGCAGTACCTGGCACGTAATAAGGCCTCCATACGTGCTAAAGGAATCGGTGCCATTGTGGCCATTTTCATCAACAGAAGGAAGTGGATCAACTTAATGCCCACACTGACTCAGCCTCTGCATATTTCCTCCAGTTTCCACCACGAGTGTCCGGAGTGAGCAAGGCACATTCGTTCCGTTGAATGGAACTTCCTCTGCCCCCTGGGGCTGCCCCCACCGATTCGCCCCTGGGAAACCAGATCTCGAAGCTCCACCCCAAAGTTGGTGGTCTTTGGATCGACAGGAGTTAAATCCTTGGGCACGGATTCAAAGCAATAATCAGGAAACCTGGGGGGGGGTGGGGGCCAGTTTCTGGGAACCTCATTGCAAACTTGGGGTCTCAAAGGACTACACCGTAAGGCTGTAGGACTGACCGGAAGCTTTGTCCATGCACGCCAGAGCTCCATGCTGCGTCTGTGGAATCCCAAGGGGCTGGGAAGGGGGCTGCTCCCCATGCAGAGAAGATGCTGGAAATAGTAGAGGGGCTGCAGGGCCTCTACTCCACACAGACTCTAGCAGCTCCTCGTTGCCTCTTACGCCTTCAGGACTCCTCACAGCACCTGATGCACAGAAAGGGATCCGCAGTCAAAGCAAAGCGTTAAAAGCCATGGCCGATCCCAAGGCACACATGAGAAACTGAGGCTGTCGTAGGCTGGGCTCTCCCAGAAGGTTTGAGTGTAGGTGCTCTGGGGAGACCCCCATAAGGGTGTGGAGGAAGTGAGATAGAAAAGGAAGGCACAAAGGTGTGATTTCTGGTGAAGTCTCAGCCTCAGCCTGACCCTGCAGGCAGCTCTGGGACGTAATTACCCCTTAGATCGCACCCAGCTTCGGGCACAGGAGCTGGGCTTTCGTACCTGCACGCCACTCTTTGAGGGGCTGTGGGCCACGGTGTGGGGCGGGGGACTGTGCCCGTGCCCGAGGCAACCCTCTGAAGATGGTCACAGTGGATGGCAAAGCCCCTGGCAGCACGCAGAGTTGGTGAAAGGAACCATCCAGAATCTGGTGACAATACTGAACTTGATCTGAGTCTTTGTATTTTTGTTTTGTTTTGGTTTTTGTTTTTTTTAATGTTTATTTATTTTTGAGACAGAGAGAGACAGAGCATGAACAGGGGAAGGTCAGAGAGAGAGGGAGACACAGAATCTGAAACAGGCTCCAGGCTCTGAGCCGTCAGCCCAGAGCCCGATGCGGGGCTCGAACTCACGGACCGCGAGATCGTGACCTGAGCCAAAGTCGGACGCTCAACCGACTGAGCCACCCAGGTGCCCCTTGATCTGAGTCTTTGATCAGGGAGAACTATGGGGAAGAAATCTCCTTGCCCTTTAGCGTTCTAGGAAACAGATTACTACAAAGGTCCACCCATCACCGTAAGACTTCGGTAAGATGCACAGAGGCCCCCTGCCACCATTTTACCTTTGACAGGCCAGGCGCCAGTCTCCCGTGTTCCCATTCTTTGCCTTATCGATGATCAGCTGAACAAAATGCTCTCCTGACTTACAGATCCAGATGTGTTCCGCATTGGACGCTGGACAGCACTCAACAGTGCCCGCTACAAGGCCATACAGACCAGGGCGGGGCCAGAGTTCAGGCCTCCACCCCCAGATTCATCACCTCCCGCGGGACTGGAGCCTCCTCTGGTCTCACCCCCACGCCTGCCTTTATCTATGGCATCCCTCCCTTCCCAGGCCCAGATTCCCCCCTCAGAATCCTGCCCATCCTTCCCCGCTCACCTCTTCCCGGCGTCTCCCCAGTACACTTGGACCCAGCAGAAAGTTGTATTTATTGAATAAAGCTCATTCCACTCACTCGCTTGGATGGGAAATGGGCTCCAGGCTGTGGTCAAGACCCCCGGGGCAGTTTCATGGCATCCACCAGGCGAGCAATGAAAAATCATCTCCAAAAGACACACATGGTCAGTTCAGGTTTCAAGCGGTTGCTAGCTAGATAAGGCAGAAATTTAGTTCTTTTACAAGAGCCGCGAATGAGCATCTCTGCCAAAGTGCATCAAAGAAGCACACTGCCCTCCCGGCTCTGGGAAGAGTGACTTGGGTAGAGGTAGATGGGGAAGGATTTTCTTTTATGCAAATTAGTGGGAGGAGACATTTACGGGGTGGGGCGAGATTAATAACGTGCTCCCGGCCCCCTGCAGTTAATAATGCCTCCATCCTTGAGAGGCCAAGGGTGATGACCGGCTGATGGCTGATGGGATGGGGGCGTCATTCACAGACATGGAAACAGGAAGTGATGGGTTCAGTTTCAGACACGCTGCATTCAGGGCACCGTGAAATATACAGGTAGAAATTTCTACCAGGCATCAAATGGATGAGCTGTAAGGACCAGGGAGATTATTTGGGCGGGAGCCAAAGAGTTGAGCGGTGACGACGGACAGGTGACCGTTACGGCCGCCAGAAGGCCTCCGTTTCCTCTTCTCTGAAATGGGAGTTAACGGTTATCTTCGATATGTCTTACGTAAGTTTCTCAGTAAGTGAAACACAGAGTTAGCCTATGACCAGTGGCTCCACTCCCAGGAATCTCCCCAAAAGAATTGAAAACAGATACCCGACCCGAAGTCTGTGCACAAATGTTCACTGCAGCAGCTTTGTTCATGAGAGCCAAAAGGTTAAGGCAATCCAAATATCCAAGAGTGATGAATGGGTAACAGGATGTGGTCTATACACACGGTGGAATAGTACTCAGCCATAAAAAAGGAACATAATATTGGGCTCTCCTCACCTCACACAGGTGCTTCTCCCAGTGCTCCTAGGATGCCAGAAATGTTTTGGTCAGGAGAAGTGAGCCACTTTTTCCAAGAATCCTACTGCCAACGAAGGGATTGAAATCCTGAACCTGAGTTTAGGATTGAGGTGTCTGTGTGGCCTCAGACATCTTTGAGGTGATTGGATGCCCTGCCTATTATCAGAACAAAAGGACAATAATGGCTCCGAGAAAAGATTCACCAGAAGGGAGAGGGAGCTTGCACTGCTGGCCCACGTTCACCCCAGCCTGAAGGTTTTACGGTTCTGGGACACATAACCAAGGCTGGAAACTCCACTGAGCCCAGAGCCTTAACACAGCTTCAAGATCAGGGATAGAGCATGTGACTGTGGAACAGGATATCCGAGGCACTCCCGAACAAAAATCGCTCCTGGTTCATTTCTATCCTCTAAATCTTGCCTAAGGATGTCTTCTAACATGAAACATTTAGGAAAGGGAATTCTGGAAGATGCAGGCTGATCCAAGTTGACACATTATAAAGCAACTCAGATAACTCACAAAGAAACATAGTCAACCCCCTGACCAAACTGTGCCTGAAGCCCGATTATCTCTGAACTAGTCAGTGACGTAAGCCAATGAATTTCCTTTGTCAGTTAAGCTAGTGTAAATTGGATTTTCTTAATTTGAATTTGCAGACCAAGTTTTAAAAGTTGTATTTATGCTTAATTCGCAAACCAAAAGTATCATAAGTATGACAGCCAGAGATTAATATCAAGGTCCAGCACTGGGCCAAGAAGAAGAATGGGGAATCTAAATATCCTGTAGAAAGAAAAGAGGCACCGAACAAGAAAGACTGGGTTAGTTCTTCCCATATCGAGCTAGTACTAAGGACTCTTGCCCTGGAGCGACTTAAAGGAAATGTATGGTCTCTGACACCAACTGTTCCAATCCCAGAGCCTACCCTGAATGCTGGAGAAAGGAGCAAATATCATCCAGTCCGTTCCTGGGGCACTTAGCCAGTCTCTGCCCCATGGCGTTTCTTGCCACTCTGTCCTCTGTGGTGATTAAACTAATTCATCATCATTTACCTTTCCACATGAGGCCCTCGTCGCTCTCATCACTAAATGTGACTCGGCGGGTTTTACAAAGAATGGGCTCTGATACACACTGAGAAACTTCCAGGAGTAATGGTTGGACGAGTCTTTGAAGGCAGTTCAATCTGCGTTCAAGCCTGGACTCTACCGCCTACTGAATATAAAAGACACTTGACCCCGCTGAGCCAGAGTTCCTGCACCTGTAAAGGGCCAGAATGACTCCGATGCTACAGAGTTACCAAGAGGGTTAAATAAGATAATACATAAAGACTTCCAGAGCGTTGGCGCTTAATAAACTGTCCCTCAGTAAATCGCTATTAGGATGCTTCTTCCTGCCAGTTGCAACGTTCTGCTAGTACTGTTCCAGAAGAGATATGACTTGATTACAAACGATTAGGGAAACATAAGTAAGTGAGAACTCAAAGCTGTATTAAAAAGCATGTCAATCTACACGTTCATCTTTCAGGAAGAGCTGAGACACGAATGAGGAAAACGCACCAGGTGCAGAACCGCGTATCGCGAGCTTATGTTTACGTAAAACTGATATATGACACAAACACTTGTGTTTACAGATACGTCTTTCTAAGTAGAACATGACTCGAATGATACGCCAGAACCCGCTACCAGAGGCTGCCTCCGACGAGTATGATGCAGACGGGGTGGGGCAGGTGGAGGGAGTGAAGGAACACTCATTTTTACGCTGCCTGAATTTTTTACCATGACAATGCGCCCTACAGATTTATCTCACAGAAGTTTTATAAACGTCAATACTCGCTCTTCTTTATTCTGTACGTAAGTCGGTAATTCTCTGGGGGGGGGGGTCCTCAAACCATCAGCCTCAGCATTCCCCTGGGGACGTGTTAGAAATACAGATTCCCAGGTTCTACCATAGACCCCGTGAACCAGGAACTCTGGGGCTGGGGAGCTCCCACCTGTGCCTTAACCAGCCCCCCACCCCCACCCCCCGCCCCGGGTGATTCACATGCGCCTAAAGTCTGAGAACCACTACTGTAAACGGGTTACTTTTGCCAATGAGACTCTTCTCTACTTAGCAGAAAACTGTTCCGACTGACCTAAAACTTAGCCCCTTTGGAGCAACTACGCCACTGGCTTGAGATTTCACTCACTTTCCACCTCTTTCCCTGTCTCTGGGCAGAGCTTGGGTATGAGGGGCTCGCCCGGGACTGGAGGCCAACAGGGGGTGCAGGTCCGTGAGGGCCATCCTAACTCCATATCCTCTCCACAAAGGTGGCCCAGACTCCCTCACTTTCCATGTCTCTCTAGACCCTGCGGGATTGGGGGATGGTTTCCTGCCTCGTCCGTGTGCAGAGCACCTGTGCTGCCCTCAGGCCCTTCAGGCGGACTCCCCACAAACACATTCCCACTCTACGTCCAAGGGGCCATTTGGCCACACGGCTCCTTTCTGAAACTCATCACTTCTCAAGGGGGACCCCCGAAAGCCTGAAAAAGGTCCCGTCTGTGCTGGGACTCTCCAGATTTCATGAGTCGTCTACGAAAAATTCTTTCACTGTGGCAAGTTTTCCCAAAATGCAATCAATGAGGTACAGCATCGGGCACCTCAGGGACCTACCAGTGTAGAAACCTCTGGGCTCGCCACTGAGATCCTGTCTTTCTTGGACACCAGGAAGACTTTGATCTCTTTCTGGGCAGAAGAATGACTCATGTCATCTCCAGTCTTCCCTTCTCCTCATTTCATGGCATAGGGTCTATGGTCCAGACTTTGGCTCTTGGAGACTCAGACATTCCTTTCCCCCACCTTGATCCCAGCCCTTGACTGAAAGCCATGGCTATAAACACAAGTGTCCCTGCTATTGTCCTGCAAATGCACATTAATGCGAACGACCCTTGTTTTCTTTGTCCACTGGTCCTCTACACCCCCCACAAGAGTGTGCCTGGACAGCCCTTCCTGCAGCGTGAATGGGGCAGGCAGAGAGAGCAGGAAGGGGATTTTAAAAAAACATATAACTAGGGAGGAAACCGTACCTGATAAGGGCCTAGTATCCAGACACATGAGAATCCTTACACCCCACCAACAAAAAGACCAACCACCTGATTAAAATGAGCCAAGGACTTGAGTAGACCCTTTCCCAGAGAAGTTGCACAAATACCCAACGAGCGTATGAAAAGACGTTCCGTGTCATTAGCCATCGTGGAGATGCAAACCAGGTGTTCAAACCAAGCACTGGTACACAAATGCTCACAGCAGCTCTGTTCGCAAGAGCCAGAAGGCGAAACGATACAAATGTCCATCAACTGATGAATTTATGGATAAACAACATGTGGTACATCCATACAAGGGACTATTATTCAACCATAAAAATGAAATTCTGACCCATGCTACGACATGGATGAACTTTGAACACATTACGCTCACCGAAAAGAGCCAGACACGGAAGACCATATATCGTATGATTCCATTTCCATGAAACATCCAGAATTGGCAAGGCCACAGAGACAGAATGCAGGGCAGCGGTTGCCAGGGGCTGGACGGGAGGGAGGAACAAAGAAGTGGCTGATTATGGGCATGGGGTTTCCATTTTGTATGACAGAAACGCTCTGGAACTTGTAGTGGCAATGACTGCAGAACTTTCTGAATGTACTAAGAGCCACTGGAGTGTACCCTTCAAAATAATAAAAATGGCAAATTTTATGCTGTCTGTATTTTACCATAATGGAAACCTCATAATCTAGTTCTTATCCCGTTCTCTAGAGACTTTTCTATAGAGAGCCTATGTAAAAGTCTATTTTATGATACAGGGTCTATTCGTAGACTTTTAAAAGTCTACCTATGATACAAAACCACTCAGACAGCTCTAAATGGTTATCGGCAGGGGAACAGAGAGAAAGCACTGTCCCCAGATTGCTTGTCTCGACTTTGGAGTCAGGATGCCTGACTCAAGTTCAACGTCAGGCTCCGCCACTTTCTAGGGAACCTACCCGAAGCAATGCTGTGTGTTTCCCACACTATTTCCTCTGCCTCTCCACGCAGAAAGATTACTTTTCCCAGACTCCCTCGCGTCTAGGGTGGGGGCAGGGGGCCAAGTTCTTACCAATGGGGATGTGAGTGAAGTCCCTTCAGCTCCAAGCCTGTTCTTAACTCAACGGTGCGACTTCTCCATGCTTTGTCTATCTGGCATGCGTGGTCGACGTAAGAACTTTGAGAGGGCAGAGTTACAAGACGGGAACCTCTGAGGTCCCTAAGTCACCCTTCAGATCGAACCACCAAGGAGAGTCACCTGAATGACCTCAGACCGCGGCATGGTCAGATCATGACGTGGTCGGACCGTAACATGAGTGAGAGAGAAAATTTCGCTTTGTAAAAACCATTGAGATTCGGGGATTTTGTTTCCACAGAGTAATTTACACTATTCTGACTAATACATCATCTGGGTAGCTGTAAGAACACCACTGAACCTCTCTAAGCCAGCTTCCTCAGCCTCATACCCCACTGAGCACCTACCTAATAGGGTTATTATGAAGGTTAAATAAGATGATCCACAAAAAATTGCTGAATGTAATGCCAGGCACATGCCAAATGCTCAATGAAGTTCAGCCCTGTTTATTTATTATTAGCAAACAAATTAGCCCCAGTCCCACTATCCTCACACAGCCATGGCTTGAGGTCAGAACTTCCCAATTTTTTTTCCTAGGTATATTTTTACATAAACAGGAAAAAAAATCATTTACGCAATTCCGTATTGGTGTTTGGTAATAAGCATTTTTCATGTCACTGGACAGTCTTCCAGACCATTGTGATCAAGCACTGCGAGCTTTCTACTGGAAAGCTGTGGGATTTAAGAGCAGCTCATCTGTCTGGGTTCAGGAATTCCAGAAATCCTTTCTTCATCCATCTATCTGCCTATTAACGGTCCTTAAGTTCCCCCCCCCCACCCCCACCCCACCACCACCTCCAAAATAAGAAATCTGGGCTTTCCAAAAGTTACCCAGGACCGTCTGGCAGTAAGCAAATGAGGTTCCATTTCATCAGTCAATTTAAATCCAATGTCAGGTTCCTTTAACAGCTAAATGCTTCTCTAGGAATGGGCCTGTCCCTCGTGAAGCCTGCATGGCATGCTTCCAGAAGGTGAAACGTGCTTTAACTGCTTTGCTTGCAAATATAACTTGGCTTCTGTCAAACTCCAGTTATTCTCCTATGTTAATAAACGCCACGCATGGGAAGGCGGAAACCAGAGGTCATAGTCACAGGTATATGTGTATCTATATGCATGTATTAAACATGCATGGAGCATATATATTCAATCATTCATTCACTTATTCATTTAATAACGGTGGTGGAAATGTTACTGTCCCTAGAGCTAGAAATATAGAAATGTCCCTTTCTCCCTGAAGGGGTTGGGGTGATGGGGGGCCAAGGACACACCATGGATCTCAGAATAAATGCCAAAATTCCTACCTTGTTTTCTAAAGCCGTGCATGATCGGCTCCTGTGGACTTCAGTTCTTACCAAGCATAATGGTTAATGGTATGTGTTACCTTAGCAGTGCTAAGGGATGCCCAGATAACTGGTATACCATTATTTCTGGATGTGTCTGTGAGAGCATCTCCAGAAGAGATTAGCATTTGTATCAGTAGACTGATACCCTTGCCAGTGTGGTGGGCATCATCCCACCTACTGAAGGCTTGAATAGAACAAAAAAGATGGCAGGAAGGTGAACTTGTGCTCTCTGCTTGATCTGAGACAACCGTCTTCTATCCTCAAACATCTTCCCCTCCGATTCTCTGGCTTTCGGACTCAGACCAGGACTTACACCATCAGCCCCAAGTTCTCTGACCTTTGGACTTGGATTGAATTACATCTCCAGCTCTCCTGGTTTTCCAGCTAGCAGATGGCAGAGTAGGAGACTTCTTTGCCTCCCTAATCACATGAGCCAATGGGCTCAGGGTAATCACAAGGATTGCTTCAATGGGGAAGAAGGAGGAGGAAGAGTTAGAAACAGAGACATCAGGAGACACACTTGACCGACGATTCACTGATGGCTTTGAAGACGGAAGGGGACCATGAGTCAAAGAATGCAGGCAGCCACCAGAAGCCGAAAGACACGGAAATGGACTCTCCTCTAGAACCTCCAGAAGGAATACAGCTCTGCCGGTCCCTTGCTTTTAGTCCCATGAGACCATTTCAGACTGCTGGCTTCCAGAATTGTAATACAATAAATCTGTATCGTTTTCAGCAACTGAGTGCGTGGTAATTGGTTAAAGCATCAATGGGAAACTAGGGCAGATTTTGATGCCCAGAAGTGGGATGCTGATACAACAAATGCCTAACAAAGTGGGAGTATCTGTTACAGGACGAGAAGACAGAGTTTGGGGGCACGGGGTGTGAAGGGTAAAAGAGAGGAAAGTAATACAGATCCCAGCCTGAGAGAAGAGAAGGCCACAGCTGGAGCTGCCCAAACTGCACTCTCCCCTGGTCGTTATCCTGGGAAAGCTTCCCAAGAACTGGGATCCCCCAAACAGCCTCACACTGAGCACAGAGAAGTCACATTCTCTGACCCCAGCGTATGCTGCTTTTGTACCGAGCAAGAACATTTTGACTTTGTTTACCCATTCCACGTAACCTAGGAGGCAGAGTGTAGCCCGATGGCAGTGAAAAGAAGGGTTAACCTCCTCTCTGGCTAATGCAAGTGTCCTCCTATCTCTCTATAGGGCCGAAATCAATGAAGGCTGTTTTCATCCAAGTAAAAATAAATCTTAATCACCTTTGTAAGGCAGGGGAAGATAAGCAGGCAGTGTTCTAAAAATGAACTCCCCTATTTAACAACTGTTAAGTGCTATATCTTGAACGATACGAAAGATGACATCACCTTCAGGTTATAGGGCAGGCGCGATCAGCTGCTGATTAGGGAGCAATCGAAAAGGGGGGAAGGAAAGTAAGAGGAGACGCATAAATAGACTTTTTTTCCAAGTCTGTGGAGAGAGCTCTCTGAATGTGTAAAGCACAGAGGAATGAACAAGCCAGCAACACCCTTCGAACATGGGAAGCTGATATCAAAGAGGACATCCAGGCACCGCCCTCCCGCGCCCACATTTCACGTGGTGCTTCCATCATGATGTCCTGGGACAGGTGGACTTCGTCACTGACCCATGAGGCTGTGCGAAACGAACAGCAGCGGCCCCCTTGCCTTCCGTTAGCTCCTGCCCTCACGCCTCCCATGCTTGCCCCGAAAACTCGGGGGTACAGCTTCCAACTTCCCTTCCTTCTACCACCAAACATGCCCGCATGCACACTCTGGATGGCTCCGTCCTCCATGGTGGATTGTAGCGCTCCTGGAATTATTTATTTCGTCATTGCCTGTAAAGACCACACGCATTTTCTATCTCATGGACTTTGGGCTTGGACATCCGACATGCTTTGGCCCGTAATCAGTGAGCAGTTTGACCTATGCGATGTCCAGGCGGGAGTGAAGATGTGTTCCAGGTCTCTTCCTGATCTCTTGAACTTCCCTTCTGCCATGAGACTATCGTGTCCTGGACTGGGGTGACTCTGTCTACACGAGTCCCAAAATGAAAGTCATACTGAGTAAGGCTGCAGCTCTAACCTGCAGGTGTTAAGATGTAACATAAGACAGAGATGAATTTCTGTTGTTTGATAAGGTACCGATTTTTGAGGGGCTCTTTGTTACCACTGCCTTACTTAAGCAAAAGCTGACTGTAACACAATGCACCTCCGTGGGGTCTCCCCACATTTATCCTGGTCTGTCTCTGCAAGAACATTTCCCAAAGAATGTGTCCAGAGCCACAGTTATGAAAGAAGCTTAAGAAGAATCGGGTGAAATCAATTTGGGAAATTCTGCACAGCCACTCTTGGAGACTTACAGTGCCCATCAGTGTAGTAAAGGCACTGAGAAGTCCCGTAGGTTATGGTAACGGTTAAAAACATGGGCTCTGGGGTTGGGTAGAGTGCCTGGATTTGAATCCTCAATCTACTACTGCTTACTAGGTGAATGACTCTGGACAGATCACTTACTTCATCTATTCGAGCCTCAATTTTCTCATTTGAAAAGTGAAAATGATAATAGTGACTTCACAGGGTTATTGTGACGGTTAAATGAGATAATGCAAATGAAGTGCTAATGGACTACTGCCCAGGTCACAGAATGGCCTAATCTTCTTTTCCAAACTCACATAAATGGCACATAAAACTTCAAAGTGTTACAAATATAGGTATAATCAGGCTCAGAGATCATATTCCAATCTCCTTCGACTGGGAATGAAGTGAAATTCCACAATTCCGAGTGGGGCCCAAGGCTGAAGTTTCCAACAGGCCCTGGGACTATTACCAGGTAGTGAGGACTAGGAGCTTAACATCCACAAAAGAATGGGAACTGAGGGGCGGGAGCCTGGGTGGCTCAGCCAGTTGAGCGGCCGACTTCGGCTCAGGTCATGATCTCGCGGGTCGTGAGTTCGAGCCCCGCGTCGGGCTCTGTGCTGACAGCTAGGAGCCTGGAGACAACTTCAGACTTTGGGTCTCCCTCTCTCTCTGCCCCTCCCCCACTCACGCTCTGTCTGTCTGTCTGTCTCTCTCTCTCAAAAATAAATAAACATTAAGAATTTTCTAAATAAATAAATACAAATAAAATAAAATAAAATCCACAGGGCAAGCCATCAGAAGGGAATGCTGGCCCCATTGGGCACAGACTAAACCTGCTGATGGCTATCAAATTTCGTTTCCCAGTTCTGCTCTTAAGGACTTCTCCCAGATTGAACCAGTCCAGTCCAGATTATCTAGGATGATCTCTCTTACTTTAAGCCACCTGATTACTCACTTTAATCAGATCTACAAAATATCTTTGCAGCAACACCTAGATTAAAGTGTTTGATTAAACAACCGGACTGTAACCCGCCATGTTGGCGAGTCCAAAAGCCCATCATGGCACCATTGGTCTTCCATGATACTCCGCAATCCCGGTTCCCCTTTCTCTCTCTGGCCAGATTTTCCTCCTCCGTTTCCTTGAACAAAGCCTACCCCACGGACGAGGCCCACAGTCATCCCTGCCCCCTCTCTCCAGACTACATCCTGTCGTCCCGTCTTTATCATGTTTTATCACACCGTATCCACGGTTTCATTTTCGGGCATCACACTCCTACTCAGTAACTCCAGCTATGACCCTTCTTGTGAACTCCAGCCCGGTATTTTCAACTCCTTGCTAGAGATCCAGGGAGAGAGTTTTTAACTTCTGTGGGCCTCAAGTCTCCTATTCCATAAAACTGGGTTGTTGCTGGAATGAAAAGATAAGCTATGTACACGGTTCTGCATATGCCTGGTACATAATCAATGTTCAGTAAGTGTGAATTGCCGTGATAACTGCTAACCTTCTGAAAACAATAAAAGGTATCAAACGAGGCAAGACCCAAGTCTGATGGGCCTCCACTGAGGACCTCCTTCGGGGCCAACACTGAACTAGATCATGCTTGGATGGGAAGCCATTCTTTATTAATTCTTCTCAAGTTAATCATCTACTGCTGTCGCAAGTTTCCCTGAAACTTCAATGTAAAACCATAAACACTTATTATCTCACATAGTTTCAATGGGTCAGGAGTTTGGAAGCGGCTCTGCTGGGCGGTTGGGGCTCAAGATTTCTCATGAGATTGCAGTTGACATTGGCCAGGACTTCAGACTTAACCGGAATGGAGCATCCACTCCCAAAATAGCTCATTCATATAACTGGAAAACCCATGTTGACTTTGACCTGGCCAGGTCCTTGCCTCATGAATCTCTCTATAGGCCTGGCCGTAAGCCCTCACCAACATCCTCCTCTTAGACCATCAGACTTCTGGTACGCGATCTGTTCAAGACGATTTGCGCTTCCACGAACGCTCTCCATCTTCTGCCACCAACCATTCCCAAAGCCACCACCGTAGGTGGGTTGTAGAAGCACCTACTTCCAGGTGCCAAGTTCATATCAGTCATCCATGGCTGCATAACAAAGTCGTCCAAACCTTAGCGACTGAAAATAACGACAACCATCCATTACCTTCCACAGTTTCTGTGGGCCAACTGGGCAGGACTGGCTTAGCTGGGTGGTCCTGGCTCAGAGTCTCTTATGAGGTCTCAGTCAAGACGTTGGCTCAAACGGCGGCTTTGTGAAGGCTAGACGGAGTCCGGAAGACCAGATTCCAAGATGTCTCCCCCAGTACGGTTGTCACATCTGTGCTGGCTGGTGGCAGGATATCTTGGTTCCACACGACACAGGCTTCTCCCCAGGGCTGCTTCAGTGCCCTCACAACGTGGCAGTAAACGATCCAAAGTAAGCAAGATGGAGGTCAGCTCTTGTTTTCCAACCCAAGCTCAGAAGTCACACCATCATTTTCGCAGTGTATCATTGACTGCACAGATGAGCCCCGTGCGGTAGACTTACGCCGTGAAAATACCAGAATATGACTACGAGGAAGCAACGCTCATCGAGGGCCATCTTGGATTCCAGATGCCATATAAAGGGACACCCGGCACTTGCTGTCAACTCTGGCTGGCTTCCCGACTCCCTATCTTCCTGTCTTATCTGAGCCCTTTGTCTCACCCATTGCTTGACTTACCGGACATACAGTGGATCCATCAGTCTAGTACTGGCACTTGGCAGGTAGTGAATCAATCGATATAAGTTACGTGAATGAAGGAATGAATCGGTAAACTCCTCAGTAACACTCCTCATAATGAGCAGAGGTGTTACGGACTGAAGGTTTGTGTGCCCATGCTCCAGATGCATCCGTTGAAGCCTTAAGCTTCAAGGTGATCGTATTTGAAAGTGGGGCCTTTCGGAACTAACCGGGTTGAAATGGAGCCGTGAGGGTGGGGACTCCGTGATGCGATTAACATCCCTGTAAGAAGAGGAAGAGACCCGAACCCTCTCTGTCACATAAGGACGTAGTGAGAGGTGGCCATCTACAAAGCCAAGTATCTGTAGGGAAATACAGGCTCCGCAAAACAATAAAAACCGTATGACCAGACCCAAACCGCTAAGAAGAGACAGCCCCACAGCTCAAATCCAGCTTTCGGACCCCAGACACCTGGCTTTGCCACAATACTGTGGCCTTATCATAATGCGGTGGGGGAGGACAGTGCAGAGATAACAGGAGTTCCTGCCTCATAGGGTTAAAAGCAGTGAACGGACAAGCACAGAGTTCAGCATACGGCTTGGCACGTAGGAAGGACTCAATAAACAGCAGCTCTAGTGGTTCTTTCGTCTGGCCCCTAAACTCCTGGCTTGGCTGGCCTAACTTGATTAATCAAGCCTGCTCTCCATGCCATTTCACAGGGCCCCCTGACCCCGAGCCCTCCCACAAGCAGACGCCAGGAACCTCAGGCCGAGACTGGTTATTTCACCTGCACGAGGCTCAACATCTGATGCTTCCCCCGGAACCATCCGCTCTCCCAGATGTTTTCATGGCCTCTTGTGGCCGCTCAGCGATGGTGAGGCTCAAAAGGGCTGTGGGGCCTCCGGCCCTCCTCCATCTGCCGGGCCAGCTTAGGGCTCCCAAAACGGCCTGCGGGTTTTCCACCTCTGGGCAGCTGTGGGGGAAGTCGGCCTGTCTCTGCCCCAGCACATCACAGCTGGACCATCTGGTCACACCAGGGGACAGAGAAGTTCATTTCAAGGGCAGCCTCCTCTGTGCTCTGCTTAATTCACCCATTTCACAAGCGCTCATCAAGCACCTAGTAAGTGCCAGACCCTGACCGAGGCATTAGGAATACAAGTTTGTCCCTATAGAAGCTCACAGTTGGGGAGGGAAGATAAATTTTTAAAAGAAGTCAAATTATGGATTCAGGTAATGAGTAGAAGTAAGGTAAGCATAGAGGTCTTTGGGTGTGAGAGGAAGAAACCCCTACTCTAGCTTTGGTGGGTAGAGGGACGAGGGGCTCGAGAAAGAGAAGGCTTCCCGGAGGAGGTGGTTCATCAGACGAGAGAAGAAAGGCAGAGGAGAGTGATCAGGGTGGAAAGGAGAAGAAAAGGTGCTCCAGGTGGAAGGCACAGAGCCACGAAATGGTTCATCTCGTGAATGATGGTTCATCATTCAGACGTGCATTGTGGGAAGGTCCCCTTGCCAGGTTGGATGACGTGTTGGAGGGAACTGAAGTGGTCAGGAGTCTCCTGATGTGATGCGGGGAAGAAACAATGAGGGACGGAACCAAGGTGGGGCAAAGGGGGTGGAATGAGAGCGTATTAAGAGGTAGAATGGACAGACCTGGAGTCTTTTGTGGAAAGGACAATGAGAAAAGGCGACGATGGTTTCCAAGCTCGTGGTCTGAGTACCTGAAGAGGCAGGGGTGCTTTCGCCAAGAAGCCAGAGGAGGACTGAGTCAGGAGATACGCATGATAACTTGGGCTCGTATGTGAAGGGTTTGAAGCGGCTGTGAAGCGTTAAGGGGGGAAAGCTCATTCGTGAATTTATCCATTTAACACTTGCATCGAGTACACGTTTTAAGCCGGACTCTGGCAAGGTGTTGGTGAGCAAACTGGGTACAGGGCTTACCTTCATAAATGTTACCGTCTAAAAGAACAGGCAGTGAAAACCGTATGTTTTCACTCTTACGTGGATCCTGAGGAACTTAACAGAAGACCAGGGGGGAGGGGAAGGGGGAAAAAAAGTTACAGAGAGGGAAGGAGGCAAACCATAAGAGACTCTTAAAAACTGAGAATAAACTGAGGGTTGATGGGGGGCGGGAGGGAGGGGAGGGTGGGTGATGGGTATTGAGGAGGGCACCTGTTGGGATGAGCACTGGGTGTTGCATGGAAACCAATTTGACAGTAAATTTCATACTAAAAAGAAGAAGAAGAAGAATTCCAGAACGAGAAAAAGAAGAAATTAATTGAACCTGTAAATATAGAACTACAAACTCTTGAAGAATGGTCTGAAGGGAAAATATCAGGAGTTATGATGGCACATTATAAGGAAATCTAATGGAGTCTGGGGACATATCAGTTACTGTGGTTGCACAACAACCCCAAAATTTGGTGGCATAAAACAACGATAATCATTTATCATTTCTCACAGCCTCTGCAAGTCAGGAGTTCCAAAGAGCACAGTGGAAGTAATTTGCCTCTGCTCTACAAAGGGGCCTGGAATCACCCAAGGGCTCATCACCCACATGTTTGATAGGCAGTCAGCTTTCCAAGTGGCTTCTGCATGGGCTAGTTAGTGGAGAGAGGGATAGAGAGAGACAGAGAAAGAGAGAGAGAGAGATGATGCCTCTTATGACTTAACCTTGAAAGTCACACAGCATCATTTCCGCCACATTCTATTGATCAAGGCAGTAACAAAGGTCCACTCAAGTTATAGAGGAGGAAACACAAATCCACCTCTTGACATAGTAATGTCAACATCACATTGTAAGAAGGGCACGTGGGACGGGAGATATGTGTTTTTAAGGCCATCTTCGGGAAATACAATCTGCCGTGGGAGAGGTCAGCAAAGACTGCTCAAGAAAACGGCGTTTGGACTGAGATACCCGTGAGTCGACCGGGGCTGGGATGAAGGTGGACTTTTGGGGACGGTATTCCTGGCAGAGATAATATCATGTACAGAGGCCCCTGCAGCGTCCAAGACTGTGATGTATTTGAGAAGCCGATGGAAGGCCGGAGTAGTTGGAGTGAGACGGAAATGTAAGTCTGAATGAAGCTCAAGGAAAAGGCCAACGTTGGGAGCAAAGTTGTGGAAGCACAGATACATGGCAGTGGAGGGGACGCCACGGGGGAGCGAGTAAACAGAGAAGAGAACACGTTTCATAGAAACCCAAAGTGGCTTGGAATTGATGCCCCTGCTGCTGAATATCACCGAGCTCAGAACTTGTCTTCCCCCTTCCAACCAATAGAACCTGGCTACCTTGCCCTGCCATCTGATTGTCTAGCATAATGGCCAATGTCCAAGATCCTCCCCTTAAGGATCCTTGCCTCTTGGTATTTACACCTGTGTGTATTCCCCTCCCACACTGAATCAGGCTGACCTCTGTGACCAAGAGAAGACTACAGAAACGATAGTGTGTGACTTCTGAGGATAAGCCATAAAAGACATTGTAGCTTCTGCTTTGAATTTCTTACTCTGAGACCAGCCATCACACCATGAGGACTTGAGCAGCCTTCTAGAAAGGTCCATGTGGTGAGGAACTGAGGCCCCTGGCCAAGAGCCAGCACCAACTTGCCAGCCATGTGAACGAACCACCTTGGAAATGGATTCTTAGCCCCAGTGAAGCTCTCAGATGATTCCAGCCCCCTAGTCTGCAAGACCTCAGGCTGAGGTCTCAGGAATCATGGAACAGAGACAAGGTATCCTCACTGTGCCCTGTCTGAGTCAATGACCAAAAAAGCTATGTGAAAAAAAAAAATGTATTGTCGTTTCAAGCCACTGAGCTGCTCGAGAGATTTGTTACACAGCGATAGATAACCACTACACTGGCCCTGACCCTTTTACTACCCTCCTCTACCTCACATTTCCCCTGAAAATAACTGGTTCCAGGAGACTCTCTGAGCTAGAAGAGGTCACCCATTTAAAGTTTGGCTCTATTTACGGCTTTCCAAGCAGGTAAAAAAAAAAAAAATCATCTCCATTTGCTTACCTCTACTGACGGAGAACTCACTACCTACCAAAGCAGCACATTCCATGTCATGCCAGACTTCCTGTAACAGAATCACAGGAGGGCCTTCCATCCCAGCCGGGACTCCCGGGTCCCTTCTTTCCCAGGAGCTGTCCCTGACCCGGTGCTGAAACCAGACTCCCTCCAACCCCCCTCCACCCCTCCCGAACCAAAAGATCAACTTACAATTCCAAAAGGCACGCTTGACTTGGAAACATCAGCAAGAAAGTTCCATTTCCCTGTATCTCTAAATGGAAAAAAAGGCTCCTTGTCAGTTGGAGCAATTAGCTGTGGGAGATGATGACGGAGCAGCGAGAGTTGCTTCGAGGGGGCAGAGCGGCAGCGGAAGCCCCAGCTCAGACAGACACGCTGCAGATGGCACGACGAGATAACGCCTTTCACGTCTCAGAAATCACATTGTCAACAATGTTTCTAGACTCAGAAATTAGCTGAAGTCATCAGGAGCGCCTGGCAGCAAGCAGCAGGCGCCTTGGTGGGGGCCCCTCATTTGACATTATGCACTGATGCAGAGAGAAACTGGCAAGGTTCACAGAAAAGGCTGGGGAGCCTACTGTCTCCTGAGGCTGCGGGCAGGGCAAGCCTGGGGCACGTTAGAGGCATTTCCTCAGGACAACACTCCAAAGCCCGGATCTTCTCTCCCCTGTCCCAATAGTAGGGGATGGACTCCAAGTGGCAGAATGTGACCTCCTTCTGCTCCGTGCCTTGTGGATTGATGTTTCCTCTTTAGAGGGTTGCAGAAAGTGAAAATGATGGATTCAATCACCCGTGTCTTAAGTAAGAATTAGATTATTTTTGACGAAATCATCCTTGTTAAAATAAAAAATACTCTCTTGGCTGAAGATAAGGCCCCATCTGATGCAGTCTATACCAACTGTCTGACCTTTCCATTACAGTTGCCCTGCCTCTGGCATCCCCCACCCTTAGAAGAGCCAAGAAACAGAATCCCAGAGGCTGGCACCCTGCTGCCGAGAATCCCGCCCCCCCCCCCCCGCCCCGACAATCACAACGATTAGGAGGGGCAGGGGTGAGTCAGCTGTTGCTGCAGCAGGGGCAGGGGTGAGTCAGCTGTTGCTGCAGCCCTGGGAAGCGAGCATGAGAAGCGACGACGGGGAGTTAATACCTCACGTCCTCACAATAGTTTAGGAGAAAATGCAACCATGCCCCTTCTGCCGAAGTGCCTTCTTAAGCTTGCTCTGGAAGGAATCGGGGTTATTTCCCTAATTGCAGGGTCCCACTTATTAGGACAAAGAGTAAACGATTCCCCTGGGAACTCGAAAGGACAAAAGCTACACCTGGACACGTGTCTGTGTGTGGTACTGGAGACAAGGCTTGCAGAGTGTAGCAGATGGGAATGAGGTGTAGAACGTTCTCTGGCAGTTATGACGATTCAGATCATCGAGACTCAGCCTGACGCTTCCAGCCAAACTGCCCACCCTGCAGTGAGTGTGAGAGAGCCCCAGGAGGTAGGCATCTGAGACTCTTCCCATCTGGTCAGAGCCCTGCAAAATTCGGGGACCCTTCTGCCACTCAGGGCACCCAGCAACTGGCAGACAGGTCTGGACAGAGGGATGCAACAACCCCCGAGGAGGTGGGATGAGAGAGAAGGATAAAGTTGAGGATTTTCCCTAAAGATAGTGGTAAGTACGAGCAGCCTGGGGTCTTTTATGAAGGTCAACCACCTGGGACCCACCACACGGTCAGCTCCTAGCACTGCGAAAAGGTGAAAAGAACGGAACCCAGGAGAAGCTAGCCCTGCCTCTGGGGCACATAGGGTTAAGGACCTGGGAGACACAGCCTGTTTTACCCTCATTCCCAAGATGCTGCCCTCAGCACAGCTTATTCTGGGGCTCAATTGCAGCCAAACCTGTCTCTATGAGGAGTCAGAGGTGGACGGGGAAATTAGCCTTGACCATACATCCTCTGTAAGCCAGATCGTCCTCCGTCTCAGGCCATCCCCCAAATGACCTGTGGCCCAGGAACAATTAGAACAGCGAGCATCCGAATGGAACTGGAGTTGTATGGCTCTGGTAGAAATCTGCTCCAGAAGCTCCCACCGCCCTGAAGTCAGCCGGCCACACCTTAAAGAGTCCCCATCAGTCACCCTAAAGGACTGAGCTCTGTCCCTGATTTCAGGGGCAGGGCCGCCCGGGCAGGCTGGAAATTAAGCGGCAACTCACTCACAGCCCAGAGAAACCAGAAGAGCTTAGAGTCCCACAGATCCCTAGGGACTGAAGCAGGACACGGACTGGCCTTTCTCTAAACCAGTGTGAACCCCAGGCCAGTAGCATTGACATCACCTGGGAACACGTCACAGGCGCAAATTCCAGACCCCGCCCTGGACCTAGTGAATCAGAGATTCCGAGGGCGGTGCCCCACAATCTTTGTTTTGCCAGGTCCCGCAGGTGATTCTGACACGTGGGCGCGTCTGGGAACCACCGGGACTTCAAGTTAATCCCATCCAGGTCTCGAGAAGGCAGGTCCCCGGATCAGGGACGGGCAGGGCCCTTTCAATGTACCGAGGCCCCCTCAGGCCTCCTCTTGCGCGCAAATTCACACATCGGCGCCCCCGGCCCTGCCTGGCCCTCCCAGCCTCATTGTTGAGCGGTTATGGGGGGACACTCCTGTCTCCGGAACTACTGGGGATGCTGAGGGGGACTGTATCTGGGGGGGGAGGGGGTCCCTGCTCCTCCTGGGGGCTGACGGGGGCGGGGCGGAAACAGGGGCCCTGTTCAAGAGGTGCCCCTTCCCCAACCTACGACGTTCCCAAAGACCCCCCAAGAGTGAAGGGTCCAGTCACATGAGGCTCCCACCAGCCCCGGAAAGCCCTCCAAGCGGAAGACGCAAGGGCCCAGCCCAGAGGCCCGGAGCAGAAGGCCCGTCACACCTGAGGAGGCCCAGAGGTGCCAGCTCGGCAGCTGGGATCGCCGCCGGCTGATGGATCGCTTTCCGATGAGGGCGCAGGCTCCGGATCGCACGGCTACGCCGCTGCCACCCCTCCCGCACTTCTGGAGCGGGGAAACATCACACCGCGGGCGAGCGGCAATTAATCTGAGCAGGAGACAGGCCGAAGACAGGACAGGGGAGCTGCCAGAGAGCTGACGCGCCCCGTCTGCCTCCGCGGAAGGATGGGCCCGGCCCTCCAGACACGCAGTCCTCCAGCCCCAGATGCACCAGCCAGCCTTTCCCCCGGCAGCTCGGTGGGAAGGAAACGCAGGGAGCCCGGGCACAGCGAAGAGCGCTGGACTGAGCGTGGCCGGAGGCAGGTTCAAATCCCGGCTCTGCCACTGACCAGCTGGGAGACCCTCGCACAAGTTTTGCCACCTCTCTGGGCTTCGTTTCCCACATCAGGAAGCCGGCCTGCAAATGACTCGGGCCAAGTGCCTGACACACCACGACTTGCAACCGAGAGTGATTTGTCTCCCCTGTCCTCAGCTGTCGACCTGTAACGAACCTCACGTATGATCTCCAGCCAGGCAGAGAGCACCTCCCCCAGGACGATGAGACCCCAGAAGAAAAGAGGAAAAGGTGGGGCAGCCAGTATGTTTCCATGAATCATCCATTCTGGGGACAACCTAATGGCAGCAAAGAAAGAAGCAGCCCCATGCAGGCCCCTTGGGTCCGGCTGGTCTCCCAGCCCCTGCCTCAGCCCTGTCTAGAACCCCAGGAGGTGAACTTTGGAAGAGAGCTCTGATCACGCCCCTGTCCTATTTTTAAAGCCCAGGTGGCTCCTTAGTGCTGACGGAGTGAAGTGCAACTGCCCCAGCGTGGCATTCAATGCCAATTCCAAACCTGCTGAGTGTCCCCCCTTGCCATGAACCTCCCCCTTCCGGCCACCCACAAAAGCATGCCATGCCCAGAATGCATCAGGGTGTGGCAACACTGGGTCTTTGCACATGCTGCTCCCCTACCTGGAAAGCCCACCCTGTGGTCTTATCCACCTAAAGCATTGCCCCTATACGGCTCGACTTTAGAGGGATGTCCCCCGATGCCCCTGCCCCATGGGTAGTGATGTCGGGCTTTCTTGCACCTGGCACAACTGTCCATCAAGGCCTTCTGCCTATAAACATCTGTTTGATTCTTGGTCCTCTCCATCACTGAGCAGTGAGCCCCTCCAGCCCAGGGACCACACTCGATTCCTCGCCACACCTCTGGCTCCTGCAGAATGCCTGGCATATGATACATGCTCCAGAAATGTTTAGCAAACTTAAGTGCCACGTTCACATACACCCCTAGAGTCATACCCATTACACCATAAAGTAATGATTAATGAAGCCACAGCTGATCGACCCGCAATGAAGCAGACAGATAAACCTGGTCCTCTCCAGCCCTGATCCCTGATCCCATTCTCCCCAAGACTCAGGAAGGCTCAAGGTTAGAGGATAGTCTGCTGACCCCTCACCCCCACACCTGGGTTAGCTAATGTTCAATCCTGACTGCATTTATCTTTCTGTGGCCAAACCCGCAGACTGCTTGGAAACAGCGCATCCCGTCCTGGGGGCTTGAATCCGTGCTTCATCAACCTCTTAGGAGCCCTAGGCCAGGAGCTGGTCTGCCTCCCCTGACCCAGGCGGCCCCAGGGGTCATCAGGAAATTCAGAGAATCAAAGAGCCTCGTGAACCGAACAGGATTATGTTACGGTGCAACTAGCCCATCTTCCCACTCGATGGAACAATCCCCTTCTCCAGCTTGAATACTTCTAGTGACAGGGAGCTCACCATCTCCATGACAATTTTATTCCAGCCTCTTGGATGCTTTCAGTCCTCGAGTTTTTTTTTTTTTTTTAATAGAAACTGATAGTTCTAGGGGCGCCTGGGTGGCTCAGTCGGTTAAGCGTCCGACTTCGGCTCAGGTCATGATCTCGCGGTCCGTGAGTTCGAGCCCCGCATTGGGCTCTGTGCTGACTTCTCAGAGCCTGGAGCCTATTTCATATTCTGTCTCCCTCTCTCTCTGTCCCTCCCCCGTTCATGCTCTGTCTCTCTCTGTCTCAAAAATAAATAAACGTTAAAAAATTTAAAAAAAAAACAAAGAAACTGATAGTTCTAATCGCCTTAAGCCTCATTTCATAAAATGGGAAAGCAAACATCCTTCCCCAGACCTCCAAAGATTTTTGAGGGAAGCGAAGAGGCTTGTGTTTCGCCGGGTCTCTCCGGGTCTGACACTCTCGCCCACTGAGTTCTCCTTCTCCGCCCCGTCTCCCACCTTTTGTGAAGTTTCTGTTAACATTGTCTGAGGGTGAGTCGGTTTTGGGGGTCCACACCACCCTGCTTATCTATAGGAAGTCAAGCGTCACTTAAAAGTCCCAAGACCTTACAGATCCAGCGTGTAAGCCAGATGTCCCCCATCCTGGACTGGAGCCATCACTTCTGCATGCCAAGGCAGGACACTCCATTCTTCCTCTGCCCACCCACACAGGTGGCCAAGATCTCTTTACGTTTCTTTTCCCCAGCCTTTTCACACTTACTCTTTTACCTTTATTTCATCATGAATCATACCAGTGGATTTTCTGTCACTTCATCCAAGTCATACATTAAAATTGCTAAACAGGATCAAGGCTGAGACAGAGCCCTTATGCTCTCCAGTAAAGACCTCCCTGCAAAATGTTATCCACCCCTTCATCTGCTCTCAGTAGATAAGCTAGTTATTAATCTACTGGGATCCTCTCAAATCCAGTCCATATTCTCAGTCTTCTCGCCAAGAATGCTGAAGATTCTTTTAGAAGTTCTGCTGAAACCCAGATCGGCAGCCTTCTTCGTGAGACAGACAGCACCCGAGATGACTAGTTTACCACCAAACACCCACTCTTGCTGACTTTGTTGGGGAGGCAGTATGCCAAGGTACTAGCTACATTTCCTAGACTCTCTCGCAAACAGCAGCAGCCATGTGACATATTCTGGACATTGAGAGCAAAGTGCAAATGTTTGTGCAGACTTTCCAAAAAAGCCACTTCAAGGAAGAGGCAGACTCAGATACTCTTTGCTCTTCCTGCCTAGAATACTGATGTGATGCTGTAGCCATCTTGCAACTATGACGGAAAAGCCAAGGCAATCACAAACTCCTCTCAACTCTAAAAGTCATGAGTCTCTGAAACCAATGCTAGAGACTACCTGCCTCCAGACTTCTTACTGCACAAGAAAAGTAAATGCCTTGTGTAAACCAATTTCTTTTCTTTTTTTTTTTTCTTTTTCTTTTTTTGGTTTGGTTTGGTTTGGTTTCTGCAATTCCTAACAGATCCGTCACTATCCTACTCTGAGAGCCTAAAGACACTGTCAAAGCACGAAATGAGATTAGCCTCATGTAACTTACTTCCAGTGAGTCAGTATTAGTTCCTGGTGATGTCCAAGATGCTTACAAATCCTTCCTTAACAAACAATGCTAGAATCTTACCCAAGACTGCTCTATTCTCTTCCCCTTTAGGAAAACGGAAAGGTTTTTTGGCAGTTTCCAGGTTTCAGACACCTAGTTCCCTCTCTAGGATTTCTGAAGGTTTGCTTCTCTGATTCAAGGGTCTGCAATTTCCCAGGGATCACTCATATTACTCAGAATATTTCAACGAGTTTCAAACAATCCATCATCTCTACCTTTGGGAGCTGTCTCATCAAGGTCAACTTTACCCTTTCCAATCTGAAAGTTTATCTTCCTTAACGAAGATGATCGCCAAACTCCTAGCTAAAAATCCTGATTTCTCCCACCCATTCCCTATCTGCCCATGTGTTCTGAGCAAAGGCATCTTACCAGTGTGGCATCTGGCAATCAACAGTGTCCAGACCTGCTTGGCCTCACATCGTAAAATAATGAGCAGGGATGTAAAGAGATGCCTCTCCTTTGAATACTTCATCATCTGAAATACAGCTCTGTGTGCACAGACCCAAAACCTCCAGGAATATAGGGGAATCCACGTTATGGATACTGGGCACAGGCTGGTCCCTGGGACCCAAAGGAGGAAGAGTCACATCTGGCACCTAATAAGCCCAGGTAACCTGGAGCCCAGCCGTGTCTGTTCCTTCTATGCTGGGGCTGAGGTCCCAGCACACCCAGTGTCCTGCACCATCCCAGCCGGGCCCCTGTGCTGGCTCAGCAAACGCTCCATCCAGGTGGCTCCCTATGGCCAGGAGCTCACAAGGACTGCACGAGTCCTTCAGGATGGCAGGCCTTTTATCACCGATGTCAACAGCACGAGCCAGGGACAGAGGCAGGTGATAAGACTGTAAAGTCATGTTTCCAGAAATGCCAACCAGCCTTCTCTGATACCACACCTAGACCTCTGGCCCCTTTGCCAATTTCCCCATTGTTTTATTATAATGAGCCACAAGCTCATTAATAACGCCTCCTCCCTCCCTGAGTCCCAGCCACAAGGGGAACCAGCAGGTGCAAGGGCCTCACAATTAGTCCTTGATAATGCGTGGTTGGCAATAAACCCACTCTGAAGCTGGAACAACAAGGACCTGGCTCCGTGTAGTGTCTGCAGCCACTAGAGTAATTAATGGCAGGGCCACAGGATGGAGAAGGTATGAGTGTGTTAACCCTTGTGAAGCCACTGAGCCCAGAATTCCTAGGAAACTGGAAAACCTCACGGAAAAGGAGCATTTCGTACACACTAAAAGAAAAGGCCAGGGCGTCTGGGTACCCGGCTCAGTTGGTTAGGTGTTCAACTCTGGATCTCAGCTCAGGTCGTGATCTCATAGTACGTGAGTTCGAGACCCATATCAGATTCCGCACTGAGGGCACTGAGCCTGCTTGGGATTCCTTCTCCCTCTCTCTCTCTCTCAAAATAAATAAATAAACTTTAAAAAAAGAAGAAAAGAAAAGAAAATGCCAACTTCTGGGCTCAGTCTCCTTGCCCGTGTCTCTGGTGCTTCTCCTTGGTAAATCATGCCCCCATCATCACCTCTAGGAAGATACCGCAAATCTTTGTGCTTTACCCTGTTCCCTCACTCCTGCATTTCCAGCTGGTCCTGGGATATTCCACTGGCATCAGCCCCAGAAGACTGGGGTCATCTGAATGTAGGTCCCAAGACCCCTTCCCAGAAAAAGGCAGCCTGGGGTTCAAGAGACAATCAGAAGGTCAGGAGTAGCTATGGGGGGAAAGGAAAAATTTCAAACCACACCTGAGAAAGGGAGACTCTCTCCAGGGACATTAAACAGGTATGGAAATCATAAGTTTACAATGAACCCAACTTACGCAGTTGTGTGGTTCTGTCCATCAAAGGACAAGTAGGTCAAGTAGGACTGGCCAGAAAGTGTAGCATGAAAGTGATGGAGAATATGACCATGAGACCTAGATTGAGCATAGAGGAGGGCAGATCCAGGAAGAGCTGGTGGACCGATAAACATCTGAACGTAAATACTAATGGGGTCAGAAGAAAGTCAAAAGGCAAGTCAATGAGAACGAGGGAAAGGAAGAGGAAACAGCAGAGAAGGGACTCTTAGGACCTAAGATTTCAGAGGCCAAGAGTTCAAATGTCATGAGTCGGTCCAAGCCATGGCCTTGAGCTTGGGTGGCTGTCAGCAGGGCCACACATTGCATAACTCCAGGAAGACCATTCATTTAGAATTCGGTGAAGTGTGCAATATGGTGGCCGGGGTGCTGAACAGGAGTAAGTGAAGGTCATTGGAAGCTGCCAAAAAACTGTGAAGCCAAGGCACCGGATGGGTGCCCCACACGAACACTGAAGATGCCCCGATGATGGTAGGATTCGGGGCAGAGAGGAAGAGTCGGTGCAGGAAAAGTATGCCCTTGGCCCCAAGCAAGCCTCACCTCCAACACAATTCCATCAACTGCTTGTTATATGTCCTTGTAGTAAATCTCTTAGCTCCTCTGGGTTTCTGGTGCCTCGTGTTTTAAAATGGAATCAGGTCCTCAACTTCAGGGTGGTAATGAGAATGTTATGTGCAGTAGGAGGCTGTTCTTTGACTTGTTTCTATCGCATGGGTTCCTCCCTCTTCCCCTGATTTGTTGTCGAACACGAAGAGATCCGACCTCTGATTCAGCTCCAAGGTCAGCTGGCTTCAGGCAGAGATGGGCCGATGGGAGGCACTGGTGAGATGTTGTAAGGTAGGAGGAGGGCAAAACCCAGGTGTCTTTCCTTACCAACTTCTTCCTTCCCCAGGCAACATCTCCTGCAAAGCTGCACTTCCTCCATGGTGTCAGCTCCTGTGAAACAGACCACTGAAGGTTCCAACTTCTCCCCTGAGTTCTGATAACCCCATCGCCCTCCTTTGCCTCTCCAGCCCCACAGACGGGGGTGGGGGGGAGGGTGGTTTGAAGTGGCTTTCTACTACTGCATACACGTTGGGTTGCCTAACCACTTCCTGTCTGGCTCCTCAACTTCCCATCACCTGTGTGATCAACTCCCTAATTAAATCCGCTCCGTTTTAAATATTTAGAGTGATTTCTGTTTTCCTTGCTGGACGTGTTACAAGCGCTTAGTGTCACGTTTGGCATATGAATGGCTTGTCCTCTCTGCAATTATGCTTAGATTAATGTTATTAATACTTAGTCGTCCAAGACCTTGAAGAACGTGGCAATCAATCCACCAAAGGTGGTGGCCAGGATGGGAACAAGGTGGCATAATGACCCGCCATGCTCTTCTAGGCACAGGGGTGGCCGATGGACAATTACAGGGCCTATGATTTACTTGCGCTTCTGCATCTCACCTCCAGAACAGTGACTGAGTGCTCTGACTTTATGTCCCTCGTGCCTGACACAGGGGCTAACACAGAGCAATCCCTCAAAATAATGGTTATTAGACTGACCTGAAACATGTCCAGTTGTGTAGTCAGAACAGCACCCATTCATAAATCAGGAGACCCCTGAATCCAGGTTGCAGGCTCTCACCTGTGTGTGCACTGAAATTTTAGAAATTGGGAACACACCCGGAGGTCCAGGGATTAGGGCAAGATGAACGAAGTACTCATCTCGGGAGCAGAACCTAAAGATATGCCAAGAAAACTCAGCGATCAAGATAGGTAACATCATAATGCAACATGTTTAAAATTCACCACTGGGGCGCCGGGGTGGCTCAGCCGGTTAAGCGTCCGACTTCGTCTCGGGTCGTGATCTCACGGTCCGTGAGTTCGAGCCCCGCGTCGGGCTCTGTGCTGACAGCTCGGAGCCTGGAGCCTGCTTGGGATTCTGTGTCACCCTCTCTCTGTGCCCCTCCCCTGCTCATGCTCTGTCTCTCTCTGTCTCAAAAATAAAGACAATCATAAAAAAAAAAATTTTTTAAATTCACCACTAATGCAAAAATTCATGATTAACAAAATATCAAAACTTAAATGAAGACAGGATTAGTCGTACTGATATTTCCTTTTATGTCAGGCTCCAGTACAACTCAGCACAGCACTGGCTATAACTGAGTCACGGATTCCTGTCATTTTTCTGCTGCTGCTTCCGGAGACTGATGTCCCTAGGGTTCAAACCAAGTCTCGTGCACCCAGCCACACCCCTCCACCACACACACTCACACCATCTGTGGGCTCTGGAATAGGGACTGTGTCTGTCGGTCTTATTCGCTGCTATAACTGCAACACCGAAAACTAGACCAGACATTTAGGTGCAAATACACACGCCTGCTGAAAGAATGAACAAACCCTGCCCTCTGAATTCTGAAATCCCAGCAGGGTCGCCATGAAGATATTCAACAATGCACCTTTAAAGAAAAAAAAAAAAGTCCCAATTCGCCAAGAATCAAAGAAACGCGCTTTGGAACTGCGAAGTGCAATTTTTCACTGCTAGAATTAGCAAAGATTTAAGAGATTGACAATATCCAGTATTGACGTGGAAATCAAGGAAAGGGCATTCCTAGGCATTACTGTTGGGACTGTAAATTAATGCCGTGGTTCTGGAAGGCAATTTGGCAATATGTAGCAAAAGCCCTTGAAAAGTACGTTTCTTTTGAGCGAGCAATCCCACTTCAAAGAATTTATTCTAAGGAAATAATTAGGTAAGTGCCAGAAGATGTCTCTTCCAGGATGTTTCATCACGGTATTGTTTCCAACAGCGACAGCCCGCAAACAGCCTAAAGATCCAGAAGTATTGGGCTTCCTGGGACTATTAATAAATACTAACGAATAAAGGTGTCTTATGATGGAATACTATGCAACCATTTAAAATAGTGACGTGGCCCTCCATTTACTTAAAACGGAAGGCTGTTTGCGATGTGATAACTGGGATAAAAAAAATTACAGAACAATATATACATATATGTAAACCACCATTTTTATTTATTTTTAAACGTTTATGCATTTTGAGAGGCAGAGGGGGTTTGAGCGGATGAGGGGCAGAGAGAGAGGGAGAGAGAGCCTCCCAAGCAGGCTCCTCTCTGTCAGTGCAGAGCCTGATGTGGGGCTCAATCTCACAAACCATGGGACCATGACCTGAGCCGAAATCAAGAGTTAAGACTTAAGCTCAACCGAGTGAGCCACCAGGCGCCATTTTTAAGGCACGTATACAGAAAATCTGGAAGGCTGGATACTAATGGCGGTTATCTCTAGGGAGCAGAATATTAAGTGATTTTAAATTTTGTGTGGACTTTATTTCTTAGAGAAGTTTTAGATTCACAATGAAATGAAAGAAAGGTGCAGAGACTTGTACCTCTGTATACCCCTGGTCCCCACCTATGCCCCCTCCACCCTCAACAACACTCCCCCACTAGGGTAACACTTTGGTTACCATCGATGAACCTACAATGAGCCATCGCAATCACCTAAAATCCATAGTTTACATTAGGGCCCACTCTTGGCATTGGGCATTCTGTGGGTTTGGACATATGTATAATGACATGTATCCATCATTGCAATAGCACCCAGAGAATTTTTCCTGCCCTAAAATATCCTCTGCACTCCACCTGTTTATACCTACCCCCCCCAACCCCTCGAAACTGCTCACTTTTACTGTCTCCATAAGTCTTGCTTTTTCCAGAAGGCCATGGAGTTAGAATCACATAGTCGAAGTCAAAATGATGGAACTCCCAGAAGGCAACATACGAGAAAACCTGGATGGTCTTGGGTGTGGGGAAGACATTAGGTACAACGTCAGAGGCATGATCCATGAATGATGTCATTGATAAACTGGACTTCATTAAAATTAAAAACTTCAGTTCTGCAAAAGACAACGTCAAGATAATGAGAAGAAAAACCAGACTAGGAGGAAACATTTGCAAGAGATGTACCTGATAAAGGACTGTTATCCAAAATGCAATAAACCTCCGAAATCTCAATGATAAGAAAACAAAAATCCTGATTTTAAAATGGGCCAGGGCGCCTGGGTGGCTCAGTCAGTTAAGTGTCCGGCTTCGGCTCCGATCATGATCTCACGTCTCATGAGTTCGAGCCCCTCATCGAGCTCTGTGCTGACAGCTCAGAGCCTGGAACCTGCTTCGGATTCTGTGTCTCCCTCTCTCTCTGCCCCTTCCCCACTCATGCTCTGTCTCTCTCTGTCTCTCAGTAATAAATAAATGTTAATGCTGGTGAGGATACGGAGCAAAAGGAGTTCTTGTTCGTTGCTGGTGGAAATGCAAAATGGCGCCACCACTTTGGAAGACAGCTTGGTGGTCTCTTACGAAACTACACATGCTCTTACCGGGTAACCCAGCAGTTGTGTTTCTTGGTATTTACCCAAGAGATTCAAACACTTATGTCCACACAAAAGTTTGCATGTTTTGGCAGCCAGTTTCACTCATCGAAGCTTTATTTCTAATTGCCAAAATTTGGAAGCAACCAAGATATCTTTCAGTAAGTGGACAGATAAACAAAATATGGTACGTCCAGTCAATGGAATATTTTTTCAGCGCTACGAAGAAATGAGCCCACTAAGCCATGAAAAGACATGGAGGAAACCAAGTGAAAGAAGCCAACCCGAAAAGGCTACATGTGGTATGATTCCAGCTACATAACATGCAGATCTTTATTTTCGTTTCTCTGAATTCTATAAATTGTACACAATGATCATCTATAACTCGTGCAGCTCTAAAAAACGACAATGAGCTACTCTGCCTCATGCACTTTATCGGGTCAATTTCCCACAGGGGATGGGCAAGTAGAAATCGCCATGATCACCCTCACCTACCTTGGGGCGGCCTTTGTTATCTGAGTCAGATCAGACAATATTGTGTAGACTCTCCTCTGTGTAGGAGAGTCCATTGACCCTCCCTTGGCCCACACCCCGTCCCTCTCTGGAAATGTTTCTGAGACTAGGTCACCGTTCTTGTACATCCAGATCCTTCTTGTACCAAAGGCCCCAAATGTGACTTTTTTTTTTTTACACTGAAAGGCTGATCTGTTTACTGACAGAAGATAAACCTTACAGACCCCCAAGCCTGTTTTATCATCTGTGAAAGAAGGTTAAATCCTTGCCCCACGTGGAGATGAAAAGACAAAACTAATGAAGGGTCTTGGTGTATATTAATCAGACAAGATGAGCTAAGTAACAAACAAAAATCTCCGGGTTAAGACAACAAAGTTTTATTTCTTACTACACAACACATCTCCCAGAGGTCAGCTGACGCCTCTTCTTTCTATGATCTTCACTCAAAGACTCAGGCTGAGGGGCACCCCAGCTCCAGAACTTCTCTTTGCCAAAGTAGTTGAAAGAAAACATGGCACCTGATGCACTATCTTCTAAGCCTCCCCTCCGGGGAAGGGACCGCGGCACTTGGCTCTCACTTCATTGGCCAAAATAAGTCACATGGCCGCACCTGAATGCAAAGAAAATAGGGGCCTACAGTCCTACCACTTGTCCGAGAGGCTGAAAACCAGAAATATTGGTGAGCCGCAAAGACAGCTCCGGCAGTAGGCATCCATAAATGTTTTTTGACTCGGAAGTACTTCCTTCAACCTAGCACTGGGACAGAGGAGCCTACGTTGTGTCGGGCATGGGACTGGGTAAAATTTACATGGGAAATTGATTTAGGTGATTTCTGCCCACAAGTCAGGCACCGAAGCCCTGCTCTCTGCCCCAGGTGCTCCTGCCCGTCATACATCTGTGCCCAGAAAGGGGCTGCTCCTGCGGCTTGGGGACCAGCGTCAATGACAGACAAGTCCCCTGGGGCCCAGAGCGGCCAGAGGGATCCGAGGAAGTATAAAACTCAGGGCCAGGCCCCATGCCAGGCACTGAGGAGAAGGTGATCCACGGAAACAGAGGCAGTCCCTGCAGGGAGGGGCCTCCCATGGGGGGCAGGGGCAAGAGACACACACTGTTTAAAAGCACGAATAAACGCACACTTCAGCTCGGGGAAGTGGCAGGAAGCAGGGGTACACGGAGCTGGAACGTGTGCCTCGGGCTCCTCACCTGTATGACAGGTAAGAATCCCAACCTCAGAGTTGATGTGAGCAGGAAATGAAATAATATGCATGAAGTACTTTTAACAGTTCTTTGGCACAAAGAGCAGGCCGTATATTGTTAGCCCTTGATTACAAATGGACCTTCCTTATCGAAGGAGGTAACAAAATGAGAGATGATTAAGGGCTTCCGCATGACCGTGGCAGCTGAGGTGATAGCTGAAGGATGAGTAGGAATTGAGGAGATGAACGGCAAAGGGCAACAGGAACATCACGTGCAAAGGCCCTGTGGCAGGAAGAAAGCAGGGGCCGTTCGGGTAACTGGGAGAGAGGCTCGGGTGGTTTCCGTACAGACAGGAGGTGGTTGTTCAGCCTGGGGCTGGAGGTGCTGACAGACCCCAGACACACGGAGCGCTGAAAGCCATGGCACACGGGCAGCCGTTGGAGTTTAATAAGTGCATGAAGGGCCAGTGCAGAGCCCTAAGCAGACGGTAATACATTTACATGTTGAAAGAGCTCTCCGACGGAAGTGAGAACAGACTGAAAGGGGGCTATGTCAGCCTTCCATGGAACACCTGGAGGGGACAACCCACGCTGTGTGACAGTGGCGATGGCCACTGTCAGAAATCCATTGACCGAGTCTGGGGAAAGGGCAGAAAGCATGACCAAAGGGGCCCAGGGTAGGATCGCCTCCCTGGCGGAGGGGCTCCCCTAGTGCACAGAGAAGCACAGCAGGGCTGTGTCTACAACCTTTCGGGGAGTGGAGTCCTGGGCGGGTGGGAGCATGAGGACAGAGGTGACTTTAGGCCCGTCGGGGAGGCAGCGGCGTCTTACTCCTAAGGCAGTAAACTTGGAGCGGGATCCAGGCAGCAGATGGGGATGAAAACCTGGCCCCGGTTCCCAGGGAGAGAGTCGCTGGTAAGAACAGAGCTGACGCAGCTCTGAACAGGTGTCAGGCCCCCTGTCGCAGGGTCAGGAGGGGAAGAAACCAAGTCATCTGATGCGCCTTGGAGGATGACAAGTGCATTGGATCCGATTTCACCTGCTTCTCTGCCTGGAACTCTGCGCTGCGAAGGATCCCGAAGCCAAGTCAGGCTTGGGGAGGAAGAGCATTGGGGGTTCTGAACACGCCCGTCATGGCCGTAGAAGGTAGGGACAGGTGGCACATGCACCGTCACCTTGTCACCCGTGAACGATGAGTCGTAGGCATCCAAACTCTTGTGGTTGCGAGCGACAGGAACCCAGTTCAAAACTGCTCAGGCAAAAAAAAAAACAAAACAAAACAAAACAAAAAGAAAACAAGAAGAACACATTGGCTGATACGACTGGGAATCTAAGATACAGAACTGGTCTGAAACACGGCAGAATCCAAGGGATGCCGTCGCCAGGCCCCGGCCTTTCTCCTTCAGTCTTGGTTTTGCTCGCCTCTCGGCTGTGTCCGCAGGGAGGCTGCCCCTCCTGAGGGTGAGCGAGGTCGCCTGGGGCAGCTCCGGCCCGGTTCTGTCCTCGAGGCTCATAGTCTAAGGGAGACTGTGCCACCGTTCGCGACGTTCGCGATGCTACCTACCCGGCTGCATGTAATCAACCCCCTCAAGACTCAGTGGCTTCGAATAACAACGCCTCTCTGTCACGTGTCCGTGAGTCAGCTGGCTGTTCTGTCGTGCGTCCCTAGTCCGTGGTGACGCGGTGGCTGGTCCTGTCATCTGATGGCTCAGCTGCGCTGGACGCGCAAGATGACTTCATCACCCACATGTTTGCCACCTCCACGGGGACGGCTGGAAGAGGCGGGGCGGTCAGGGCAGCTCTCCCCGCGTGGCCTCCCCAGGTAGACAGCCCGGGCCTCCCCACAGCTCGGGAGAACCGGGTCCCTTGCGTCGCAGCTGGTTTCCCCTGTCCCGAGAGAAAAGAAGTGGAAGGTTCCAGTTTTTTCAAAGGCTGGCGAGGCCCCGAACGGGCACAACATTCCTTCCTCCACACTCTACTGGCTGGAGCCGTCATGAGCTTGTCTTTCCACCTCTCGGTGGGAGACTGACAAATAATCTGCAGCCGTCATTGTCCCCCAGCGCCTCCCTGGCAAGAGTGCAAACTCTAAGTGACAAAGAGAAGGGAGAACAGTTTTAAATTTTTTTAATGTTTATGTATTTTTGAGAGAGAGACAGAGAGCAGGGGAGGGGCAGAGAGAGGCAGACGTAGACTCCGAAGCGGGCTCCAGGCTCCGAGCTGTCAGCCCAGAGCCCAACGCGGGGCTTGAACTCACACACCGCGAGATCAAGACCCCAACCGAAGTTGGACGCTCAACCGGCTGAGCCACCCAGGCGCCCCGGGAAAAAAAGAACAATTTTAGATTTTTAATTATAGTCACCATTGTTGTTGTCACTGCCTTCATCACCACTTACTGTTCACCAGGTTTACTATGCTTGGCCCTTGAGAGAGAGAGAGAGAGAGAGAGAAAGAGAGAGGTTCCCATTTAATCCTTACAACCATTACTCTTCATTTCATAGAAGATGAAACTGAGGTTCAGAGAAGTTCAAGGATTTTCCCAAGACCACACCGCAAGTGACAGAAATAGGACACAAACCCAAGTCTCCGTGACTGTGGAGCTCACAGCCTGGACCACTGACGTGTCTGCTGACCCAGCACCTCTGATCTATCTCAATTATCCTTCACCCCGCTATTGTTTGGTCCACATTTCACTCATCTCCAGAGGACTCACCCTGGGCTTCCTGGATTTCCAACACGAAGCAAATCTACTAAGAGCCTCCTTGGGTTTTTTTTTTTTTTTTTTCCTTCAAGATAATGCCCTGTTCATCAGCCATGAGTTGGGAATGGCCTAGTGGCTCAGGAACTGCAAGTCATATTTCTGCAGGGAGCCCAAGAGGGGCTGCCAAAGTACCTCTCAGCCCGGCCAGGGTGAGCAGGTAATTAGATTGAATCCATTCCTTGGCTCAGTTTCCTTCCCAACCAGACCAGCTATTGAGCAATCCATTCTCCAGGCACTAATACATCACCTGGGAGCATGGGGCCATGATGGACGAGCTCGACCGTCAGCAGGGCCCACGATGGATGGGTGTCATTCATCACAGCAGGGAGCCAATGGAGCCATGAGTTACTCAGGCCGTGGCACCTTCCACCCCCACTGGGGCCACAGCCAGGAGGACAGAGGCTGTGGGGGGCGGGGGGGGACGGTGGGGGAGGTGCAGAGCTGGAAGGACTTCTCTGGGACATGTGCCAGCAACCACGGGCACACTGTCTTGAGCCACTCCAAAGCAGGGAGCTGTTTAATGGAGCTTGCAGCCAGGACAAGGAGAATGTAAAAGAAGGAGAACGTAATGGATAAGATCACAGGTTCTGGAAGTCACAATTGCCCGGCATATCCTTGTGGCATAACCTTCAACAAGAGACTCACCTCTCCGAAGCTGAGTTTCCTCGCCTCACTCTAGGTCATTCCAGGTGCTTCTTTATAGTTCCAGCCCCTCATAGGTAGGGCAGGGCCATGGAACAAGTTCCGGTGAATGAACTATACGCGCAAGTAGCCAGAGTCGCGTGAGTGAGGCCGTGAAAGTCCCCATGGGCTTCCCAGCCTCTGTCTTCTGCCATAACCACCAAGCGGCCTCGTGTTGAGGTATTAGACCTACAGGATCAGAACAGCCTGATCACCTGGAAGACGGATGCCCTGGAGGGTTGCACGGACCCACAGCTGCCACGAAGTCAGCAAGAGACAAACCTCTGTCAGGCTAAGCCATGGAGGTCGCGAGCTGTTGGTCACCGCAGCATAACCTGGCCTGTCCTAACAAATACTCCGTCTCAGAGGCTGGCAGAGAGCCAACGAGTAAATATTCGAGGTCCCGTGGGCCAGACGGCCTCTCATATTCTTCTTTGTTTACAGCTCTTGAAAAATGTCAAAACCGTTGTTAGCTCACGGTAAGCCACGGGCTGGATTCGACGTACGGGCCGTAGTTGGCCGACTCCTTGCCAGAAATCATAAGGTTGCCGTGAGAGTCAAATGAAACGTGGACACAGACCTGCTTTAAATGTTAGGTGCTACTGTTTTCACTACTGGTGATGATAATTATCTACAAAGAGTAGAGAGTTGCACCAGGCACTGCTCTAGGCGTTGGTGATTCGCAATGAACAGAACGGCACAGAGCTTTCTTCACCGCAGGCTGTTGTCGTTATGGCAGTGGCAGTGGTGAAAACTGGAGGGAAATGTAAAAACGTGCACCCAGGGACCCCCGGGTGGCTCAGCCGGTTAAGCATCTGACTCATGATTTCGACTCAGGTGACAATCTCATGGTTCATGGGTTTGAGCCCCACGTTGGGCTCCACACTGACAATGCAGAGCCTGCTTGGGATTCTCTCTCTCTCTCTCTCTCTCTCTCGCTGTCTCACAGAATAAACAAATAAACATGTTTTCATGGGAATCCAATCCCCGGGGCCCACGTCCTGGTCCCTGCTACGATTTGGGACACCTGTCAGGGCAGGGACCCGAGAGATGCGTCCTCTTGTCCAAACCCCATGGTTTTCGGGGACAGAAGTCACCCGGCCCTTCCACGTGGCCCTGAACCACTGTTAACATGCGAATAGTCCCTGTTCTCCCCGCACCCCGCCCAGAGTTAACTCCCTCCCCACCCCACACAGCCCAAACCAGTGTTCCTAAAAGCCCCTTTCGCTGTGGGAAGCTCAAAGCTGCCTTGCTCACTCTGGTAGACAAGTGTGGCTGGATGATGTACATGCCCAGGGTTTGCTGGGGTCGGAACAAACCTCTCCCTCGTGTCTACGGCTCCAGACGCGGCATCAGGATTTCTACAGAAGATCGCAAACTGCATGTTTTGGGAGCCCGTGATGTGCCAGAAACAACCGTGAGTACTCCTCATAATTCTGCGAGCCAGGGGTTACATTATTCCCATTTTTCAGATGAGGAAAGTGAGGCTCAGGGAGGTCATCAAAATTGCCAGGCTACCTGGTACATAGGTGATGGGTGCCTGGAGCATGTTAAGGGCAGGCCAGCCTTTGCGGACTCCGGGGTCCGTGTGTTCCGGCTACTATACCACACCCCCTCTATGGAAAAAGACTTCTCAACGGTGCCCCAGGGAAACTGCCCCAAGGAGACGCTGATTCTGCCAGCCACGTCCAGTTCACGGGGAGCGTGGGGGCTTACCTTGGAACCTAAGCCGGGTGGGCACAGTGATACCGCGCCTCCCATCCTGTGCCCAAGGCAGACGTCGCCAACTGCGTGCAACACTCTTTCCCACGAAGGCCAGACCCACGTTTCTTCTCCACGCAGAGCACCAGCCATTACTAACGGCTCGGGGCTTGGTCACAAAGCGGGATTAGACGGCGAACGGCTTGAAAGCAGGGGTGTTTGATTCGTTTCTGAAACCCCGCCGCCTGCACAGAGCCTGGGAGTGAGCGATGCTCACCCCGCATGGCAGAAGCACCCCCACGTGCAAAATACAGTGACATCAATTGCTCCTGGGGGCTCTAGTGATGGGGAGAAGGTGGTCAGCCCTGTGGTGACTTGCAAGACTGAGAACTCATCTCTCACTTCTAAGAGCATCACGGATCAGCATCTCCTCCTGTAAATGGTACCACAGCCCCTCGAGATGCTCACACCGGCGCCTCGAGTGATCTCTGCTCCCCCGCCCCCCACCAACTTCAAGTCCTCGTCCAGTCCGTCAGCAAGTCCCGTTGATGCAAACTCCCAAACACATCTGACACCCAGCCACTTCTCTCCATCCTCCCCTGCCCCCCCCCCCCCACCCGGGGCGGCCCCCCCCCCACCAGCCGGGGCTGCCCCCCTCCCCCACCAGCCCAGGCTGCCCTCCTCTCTTCCAGGACACCTGCAACAACCTCCCTCTGATCTGGGTGCTTCCCCTCTTGCCCCTCGACAGTCTGTCCTCCGTGTCGTAGCCATGGGGAGCTTTGCGAAATAAAAATAACCCCACGCTCTTCCCCCCAAATGTTTCTCACTGCTCTTAGAGGAAGCCCGGATGCCCTCACGTCCGCTACAAGGCCCCAGATGGTGGGAGCCCTCCTGCCCCGCCCACCTCATGGGATGCCACCCTCCCCCTTTCCCATACAACACACTGGTCTCCTCTCAATTCCTATAAACACCAAGCCCTCCCCACCAGGGGGCTTTTGCCTGTGCCTGAAATGACCTTCCTGATTCTCTATGGCCAGTTCCTTGGAAGTCCTTGGAGAGGCGGTCACGGATGCGCCCCATCTAAAGAATGCTTCTCCCCCAACCTGGAATCTCAGCACTATGTTTATTTCCTCCTTAGCACTCACCCCAAGCAACATGTCGTTTTCATTTATTTGTTTACTTGTCTGTGTCTTACCCCCACCAGGCTGAGAGCTCCATAAAGACCGAGATGGGCTCCGCGTTTGTCTGGATCACAGCAGTATCTTCTGTGCTCAGCATAACCACATGGTAGGAGCCTGATAAATATTTGTCGAAGGCACAATCCATGACAAGGAGACCTCCCACCAGGGTCGCAGGGCCCCACGCCCACACTGACATAGCCCCGTCCCGCCACACTCACTGCCCACCCGTCACACCTGTCACCACACCCAGCTTCACTGGGCCACAGTCACTTTAGCTGCCTGATCTCTCCCCGCACAGACTCCTGAGAAAGATCCAGAAAGAAAGTGTCCTCTGTGCCAGAAACAGAGAAAGTGCCCTCTGTGCCTTCGTGTCCTCACGGCCCAGGACAGTGCCCGGCACCGGGCAGGTGCACAGGAAAGGTAGGTGATGATGGAAAACTGTCCTTCAACACGGCATCGCAGACAAGGTGAGGCCAGCAGCCTCCCGCTGGCATCATCTCAGAGCCACATGAAGGACCTGTGAGAAACCAAGAAGAATGTTAGAGTGGCCTGAAGATAAATAACGTTTTGCTTTTCTAAGAAAAGGAAACAATCGGATTCAATCCCAAGAAAAATTCTCGGTCTTCTTAACTGGTCAGCTGGCAACTGATGTACAAAGAATGAGACATTTGCCAAGATCCAACGCCCGTCCCCACAGAAGGTCAGATGAAGTCACTCTAATTTCCTTTTTGACAAGGGGCCTACACGTGAGCCTGATACCACGTGTATTTCAGCAAGTATTCACTCTACAAATATTTATGGAGGGGCCACCGTAGGCAGGCGCTGAGCTGGAACCATGGATGCAGTGTGACTACAACAGGCAGAGCCCGTGTCCCAGGGGGGCAGGGACTGCACGGCGGGAGCTGGTACACAGCTAGGCGACAGGCACAGTGGGATCGACGGCAATGACCTCGTGGAGAAAAACCCAGGCAAGCTAAGGAGACGGACTGATGAGGAAGCAAGACAGAGCATCGGGTAGGTGCTCGGGGAAGGAGATGTCAGGGCTGAGACGGAGGGAGGTAAGAGGGAGCCACGCAGATCGCTGGGGGGAGAGCATCCCAGGCTGAAGAAACGTGTGCTGAGGCCCAAGGCGTGGGTGCCAGGTTGTGTGAGAAGCATCAGGCCCGTGAGGCTGAAGCAGAGATGGGGGGGGGGGAGGGGAAGAAGAGGGTAGGGGTGCAGAAGGAGGGCTTTGTGAGGATTTGGCTTTAACTGAGGTTATACATGGCATGTAGCTGGGTTCCAACTTCACACAGCCACTTGAAGTCAATCAAGACAGGAGAACTTGTCCGGGAAACTGAGGCTCAGAGAGGTGTTTCAAATGTTTCTTGGAAACATTAAGGGAATAAATCAGGGACTGGGCGAATATGATAAAAGACAGATCTTAAAATCAAAGACTTGGGTACGATACATAGTCTTCTGATCCAACAATTCCAGTCCTAGGTATATACCCAACAGAGAAACAAACGAGGTTCCCCATGAGGCGTGTTCTAGAATGTTCACAGCAGCACTGTTCACAATTGCTAGAAACGCCCATCCATGGGAGAATGGATAAGTACATTGTAGCGTGCTCATACCGTGAGACATCCTACAGCAAAGAGAATGAATAATAACAAAGACAATGCGGGTGAACAAAAACCAGAAACAAGAGTTTTAAACTGTGTGATTCTGCTCACATCAAGTTCAAAAATGGGCAAAAGCAATCCACGCTGTTGGAATTCAGGACCAAGGCGGGGGGAGGGGGAAGGAGTCGTCCTTGGTCTGGGTGCTGGTCACACAAGAATGTTCCGTTTGCAAATTCATCAAGCTGCATGTGTCTGATCCGTATGCTTTGTTTGTGTGCTAACTTTCCAAGAGTCACTGATAAAAATAAGTCGTTTAGTGTAGCTGAGACAAAGCCAATAAACTAGCATGACTGATTAAAAAAAAAAAAAAAGAGCCCTGGGTTGGTTCAAGTTTAGCACTTATTAGCAGAGGAACGGGGCCAATCATAGCCTCAGTCTTCTTGTCTCTAACAGGGAGGCCCTAAATCAAGGGCCAAATGAAAATGCACGTAAAAGCCCTTCAGAAAATAATTTCCACGATACTGACGTTAGTTGCTGCTAACAGAACCTCACCTCGGGAGTGCGCAGGGATCACAAGAGTGGCTGGAGATGGGCCACAGACTCAGTTCTTGCCATGTTCTCCGTAACTTTACAAACCACTTGGGGGAAGACTTAGAAGGTATACGCCTCCTTTCCAAAGGATGAAAAGTAACTGAGTTGACAGAATCAAAATGATCCCAACAAACTGGAAGGTTGGGAGGCAACCAACAGGCTAATTCTAGTGCGACCCGTTGAGGCGCAAGATACACCCTGCAGAAGCATGGGCCCCCACTCAGGGAAAGAGCATTTGGGATCCTGTAAAATATAGGATTGTTTGGACAGAAACAGGAACGTGGGTCATGGGAAGGGATTCTTCTTCAGTCCTTCCATACCACACGGAGCATACCTGGAGCTCTGTGTCCGGTTCAGGGGTCTGCCTTTCCCTGTCCCAGCCCCAACCAATGGTGACAGGAACTGTGTTCGGCAGAAGGTCACCTGCCATCAGTAGGTGGTGATGAGGGCACCAGGATTCCCTACTTCCCCTCAGCGTGAGACCCCAGAAATCCATCACCAAGGCCTCCGTTTCCTTCAGCGAGATGGGACCGTGGTGAGCCCCAGGGCAGACTGGGGAGAGGGTTGGCTCTATCACCAGTCTCCGGTTCCAGTTCCAGGAAAAGTCCAAGAAAAGACTCAGGGCCAACATGGGGGCAAGGCAGGAGACATTGGTGGCCAATACTGGGAACGAGCTGTCACGACCCTCACCCCCTCCCTCGGACCACATACATCGTCATTTTCGCTCACAGCCGTGTTGTTAGGGAAAGGTGAGACCAACTCTGCCTTTGGGACACATCTGCTAGAGGTTAACCCAGACCCAGGCACCCAGCGGGATGGGGAAGTGTTAAGAGAGGCCCAGGCGTACATGGGCCTAACGTCACGCAGATGAAGTTAGAGTAGGACGCCAGCACCTGAGACTCCATACGAGCGGGTCACTCTGTCAGCTAGAAGTTGGGAACGCTGCCACAGGCCCAAAGCCAGAGAAATCATGCTCAGCGGGGAGCCAAGGAAGGCTAGGACTTGGAGCTTGTAAGATCACCCCGGTACTGAGGGCGGCAGGATTAAGGCCAGGGAGCAGAGGCAGGGGCTCTGTTCACATGGACCCAGGGCCTTGACGGGACCTGCTAGGTCTGGCAGGGCTTCTGGGCACGGAAGGGACCCAGTCCAGGTCAGGGACCTCCCTCCAGGCAGCTGGCCCTCGCAGAGAAATGGCCAAGCAGCACGCGTCTGCCAGGGGGAGGAACTCACGCAGCAGGAATCTTGGGAAAGCCGTGCTCAGCAGCCTTCCACCACCGGCCAGAGCCACCCTCCTCCGCTCCCAGCGTCCAGTCCCCGGCCCAGCCCCCGCGCTCCGGCAAATAGTCCCCTTTGCAGATGAGCCCGGTGAGAACAGCTCTCAAAGCCGCTTGTTCCTTAAAACCCGCTCCTATTTTCCGTATCTCAACCGCACGGCATTTCTCAAAGTCAGCCAGACTTCTCCGCGTGGCTTGCCTTTGACCAAGTTTTCCAGGTTGCTCGTTCCAAAGGGAAATGCCCGAAGACCCGCGACTGCCCTCGGTCATCAGGATTTGGGGCCCAGGCCGCTCGCTGTGGCCGCGGACGTCGCTGTTGTGTTACTTCTGTGCACGTTACGACTTTAAAAAATCATAACAAAGGTTGGCTTCCGTGGGGGTGCGTGCTGAGGCCTCACAATGCTTGCTGTCATCGAGGGGCTGATTACCCAACTCCATTTATCAAAGTGCCACTTCTCTGACAGCCCCTAATAAATATCCTGCCAGAGACCCCGCACCTGGCAGCCGGGCCACTCGGCAGCACGCCGCTAACCTAATTTGCTAATTGCTGCTTTCCCCATTAATTTTAGTCCTGTCTTATTTGGTGTTGACGTGGAGGAAAAAGAAATAGGGTGGAAAAAACAGGCGAGAAAGGAAACATCTTGGGGTCCCCCAGCATGCACCCTCCCCCCGACTCCTTCGCACAGCCACTCACTCGTACTCCCACCTAAATACCAACTTCCTCCCCTTTCTTTTTCTCACCACGGCTGCAGGAGATTAAACATTTAAAGGTGCAGGCACCAGATTTCCCCAAACAAAATCCAGACGCGTGTCTGACGACGGGGTCGAAGGTTGGGCCGCGGGGCAGCGGTCTACACGCCAGATACACGCCTACAGATACATACTGTATCTGAAGCCATTCTAACCAAGCAGGACCTCAAGGGGTTAGCAAGCCCAGCCCATCGGCCCTCCAGCCTGGGCTCCCCCTTCCAGACCCTCCCTGTGTCACAGGGGAGACTCTGCCTCCCTTTTGGTCTCACTCTGAGCCTTGATGTCCAAGATAATGGTGCAGAAGAATGCTCGGGACAAGACTTCCCAGCCAGGACTGACTCTCCCTACCACCTGGGCTGGCCACACCGCCTGCTCCTTCAACGGCTCTCCAGCTCCCGCCAAAGGCCCCAATGATCGAGAGGCGGCGTTGTGGGCTAGCTGATTACAGATCGTGATAGATGAGCCCAAGGGGTTCAGAGGCCCATCGGAGAGGCAAAGGCAAAAGTGGGAAAGACTCCAGTGGCGAGCAAAGGGGAACGAAGGCACACTCCCTTCTCTGAGACGAACCAGCTTTCCCATCTACAAAGGGAGGTGGCTGCGTCACTCACCCAGGAGTCTACGAATGACCTCCTTCTCCATCCTGGCTGGTGCGTATGAGTCCTGGGCGGTCGGCTGGCGTCCCACGCTGGGCAGAGTGAACGCGTCCACAGGTTCTGTTGATCTCAGGCACTTCCTTACGGTAGATCTCACTGCAGCCCAACCAGCCACAGCAACCAAGTCAGTGCCGTGGCAGAGCGATGTTTTTTACATTTAAGCGGACAGAGATCATGCACGCTGGCTGTTACACAAATCTACACCTTCAGAAAGGTCCAAAGAAGAAACCAAACATCCTTCTGGGGTCTCCGCGCTCAGAGACGGCCACCACCAACATTCAGCCCTTCTGTGATTTACAACCCCCCCCCACACCGTGGGTGTGATTTTACCAGCGGATCATGCTGTGCACCCCCTGCCTTGATTTTTAGCTCCCATGTCAAGGAGCTCTTTCTGTGCCTCTGAAAGCCTACCCCATTCACGCTTTTTAGCCCTTGTATCAGAATGTATCTAACTACTCCCACATAGATAGATGTTTAAGGTGTTTCCTTTTGTCCCCTAGCCACGAGGTGATGATGCGTAGCCCTCCTCCTACACCTGTATGAACTTGTCCACTTATTTCCTGAGGATAGAGGACTAGAGGTAGAAGCACCAGCTTCAACGGCGCATACATTTAAAATTTAGATCAACTTTCTCACGTCGCGTCTCCAGAAAAGGTGTGTGCATTTACATTGACCCCCCACAGTGCGTGAGCGTTTCGCTTCCCTGCAACCTTGAAGAAGTCAGTTATTTTTCATTTTTAACCATTGCCAGGAACAAGTGATCCGCTTCTCCTTGCAATTCTTGGATTACCCGTGAGGTTGGGTGTGTTTTTCTGCGTACAGGACATTCAGATGTGTCTTGTGAATTGCCTGCTCTGAGCCTTTGCTTATTTTTTGTAATTAGAGTATTTGTCTCTTTCTTATCCATTTTTTTTTTTTAATTAGAGTATCTGTCTCTTTCTTATCCACTTGCAGGAGCTGTTTATTTATTGGGAATATTACTCCTTTGCCACGTGTAAATTTTTGATGTCTTCCCTACCATGCCCATTTTATCATTTGCCCATGGTGAAATCTACAATAAGGAAGTACACAAGATAAATAGAATCTGTGGACACAGGCACTCTCCCAGCGTGGGACACCAGCCGACTGCCCAAGGCTCACACAAACAGGAGGAGAAGGAGGTCATCTTCCGACCTATGGTGGAAACACCCCTAAAATCTATCACCTCCGTGCCTCTGGTCTCCTGTCCACCTGCCCCTTCGCTAAGTGGATGCCAAGTTTCCCGGTGGCCTGACTTCCAGGAAGTGGACAGGCAGCGACAGAAACTGTGCTCAGATGCAGGGACACGTGATGACTTGAATAACCAGCCTCCTGGGTCCTGGCCTTGACACGAGTAAGGAAGCCCTCTGAGAGTTCACGTCTGGCTCCAACCTGGATGGAGCACCCAACTCTTTGTCCCCAGATCACAGCACAGCCCGTGCGTCCTCGCTGAGAAGGGCAGCTTGACTAGAAGAGGGGCCAGAGTGGGAGGAAGAGGAAACTGTGGAAGGGCCGCCACATCTGGGTACGTGATCCAGTCCTGCATTCCGGGCTCCAGGGCCAGGTTACCGCTGATGGTAGAGAATGAAGCGTGGATGGTCACATACACTGAGGACAGAAGACCAAGGACGAGGTCCACCGTGCGGGAGTGTATGGGCGCGTGTGCTTACACTCCAGCCTCGAGGTATCCGCAGCCGTGTGCACAAAGCTGTGGACCGAACACGTTGGGGGGGGGTGGGGGGGAGTGAGGTTGACGTGAGAGAGTCACCGATCACCCCGTCCCAGCATGTCCACGTGATTGTATGTCTACACAAGGGCAAGGGTGCCTCGACAGGCACTGGAGACAGGAGTCTTTGTATGTATGTGCAGGGTTATAATATTGGACATCAGGCCCAGGGCACTAACTTTAATGAATGCTTTCCGGATTCCTACATTCAGTCCCAGAGGGACTGACTCCACCTCCGGACTGAGACCGTGTGCTTAGAATATCCCTCCTTCGTATACCTAGAAGGCTTCTATTCTTACGTTAAGGCCTAATCCATGTATCCCCCTCCTCCCTAAAAAGCCTGCAGGGAGGAGCCTATCACAGGCCCAGTGTTCCAGGACATTCTGCATAGCACATTCCAGTTATCTGTGCGCATACGTTTCCCCCTTACTGGTCCACGACGTCCTTCAGGTCAGAGCCTGTGGGCCTGGGTCTTGTTTCTGTCTATACCGCAGCACCTGGCTACTGACACTCAGCGGGTAGAATAAACATTCGCAGAATGAGCTCTTGAATCCTGGCTCTCGCGGCACCGGGGCCGCTGTTCTTGAATCAGATGCCAGCGACGGGGCAAAACAAAGACATTTAGACGCTCTTAATTCCTCTACGTCAGCGGCACCAAGAAAAGACGTAGCTATGTCTGGGCTTGCGTGATCAAAGCAGTCACTACAAGCCCCTGGGGCCTCCAGAGACAGCAAGCAGGTAAGCATTAGAAGCCATTCTTCCTTCCCCCACAGTCTGGGGTGGGGGTGGCAAACGGTCTCCTGAAAGGCCAGATAGTAAATGGGCTTGGCTTTGAGGGCTGCATGATCCCTGCGGCTCCTACTCAGCTCTGCCATTTGGAAGCAGTCACAGACAATGCATGAACAGATGAGCATGGCTACAGTCCAATAAAACTGCATAATTGGCCAACCTCTCTGGTCTAGCATGCTGAAGTGGAGGGACGACAGGCTCAGACCCGCCGGTGACGGCAGAGGCCTTTGGTTATCAAGAGGACCTAACCCACGAACACCGCTTCTGAGAACCACACGGTCAGACGCTACGGCAACATTCCACACGATGCCAAGGCAGAGACCTGCTGGAGGCTGAAGACTGAGCTGTCGTGTCTGGTTGTCCAGGGTGTGCACTGCACAAATCAAGGAGGTGCCATTCACACGGACGGTAATATGAGTGGTTCCCTCCTTGAGTTGGGCAATGTGTCAACCCTGCCTGAGGGTCACCAAGGAGCGCCACATTTGTGAGAAAAAAAAAATCACTGGTAGGGGACCACATGGACTCTTGGCTACGATTTAACTAGTTCCAATACTTGAATGATGGAGGTGTCTCCTCCAAAATAATTATGAGCTACTTACTGCATGTTTGGAAACAGTTTGACAGGGACTGGCATACTGCATGGACAGTTTGAGGTTGAAGGGAGCTGGGGCCGGAAGGTCCCTGGAGGGAGTGGATCACCCCCTGTGGAGAACTATGGGGACTAAGGCAACGCTATTCCTGTTGAAGCTGAAAGGGCATTTGACTTGGGGACAGAGGGCTGCCTGGCCGCGGGCACCTCTGCTGGGAGCCTCCTGCTCTGCGTTCCCTGGTTGCTCCAGGACCCAGGGTTCAGCGGGGGCCTCTGGAAGTCTCAAGCCCTTCACCCCGCCTAAGGCGTGTGGAGTGGCCCTGGGGAGGAAGTGCGGTCCTCCTGTGTCCTCACAGGCTCCAGGGCCCCTCAGAGCCAGGACAGGAAGCACCCCGCACCACCCCTCCCACCCGCAGGCCCCAGAGCTGGCTGCAGCTGGCCCCAGGTCCCTCCCAGGGTAAGCCTGCTGTCCGGGTCTCGGCCATTAAACTTCACTGAGCTTCTTTCCAACAGCTACACATGAACAAAATATTGCCCTGTTCCCAGTTACGTTAAAAGGGCCTAGTAAAGAATAATGGCAAAGATGCTCGCAGCCAAAAGCTGCTCTTGATGGCCCTTTAAGCAAGATTTACAGCAGGCATTTAGCAGTGTCCCTGGAACATTTGCTGGCACCGATTGGTGGGAAGCGTGTGCGTGGCGCCTCCCCGGGCCAGCAGGCAGGCCCATCCTTCATCCCAGGCAGTTCTGCCTGCCCTCTGCATGGTGCCGGCTCCCCCACGGGCCCTGCCCAAGTCCATTAGGCCCTCGCCTGGGCTGCCTACTAATAATCCCAGCTGTCAGGTGCCTCAGGACCAGGCCAGATAAAAGCCCGTCCCAACAGACGGCCGTGAGATGTGCAGGGATCTGAGAAACTGAGGCAGGGACGGGGGTAGAGCATCGAACACAGAGGTATTCGGGGTTCCTGGAGAATAGAGGGCCATGTTAACTTGTTCATGCAACGTGCATTTATTGAGCCCCTCCTGTATGCCAGGCAAGCTGGGTAGAGAGGAGCTCCTTGCCCTTATGAAACGTGTGACCTGGAGCGAAAGAGAAATAGTGAACTAGCAACAACAATAAACTATGACAATTCTTTTGATAAGGAGAACCCCGTGTGGGAGCAAATATATCCAAGCTCAGGGCCATGCCTGAGGGCAGGGGATTTCCCTAAGACGTAAACCTGTGCCATCCCCTATGGTGGCCGCTCACCACGTGTGCCCCTGGGCGCTTGCTGCGTGGTTCGTACAAATCGGAAAGAGCTGCAAGGATAAAATGCGCACCAAATTTCAAAGACTTCAAAGTGCAAAAGAAAGCATGCAAAACGGCTCATCGGCCATTTTTTTATTGATTCCGCGTCAAAATGATAAGATTGGGGACATACCGGGTTAAGTAAAACGTATTTTCAAAATTAATTTCACCCGTTTCTTTTGACTCTCTCTTAACGCGACTACTAGAACATTGAAAGGTACGGAGCTAACTCACGTCTGTGGCCGGCATCGTATTTCTACTGGGCGGCATGATCTAAAGGGTGAATACAGATTAGCCAAGCGAGGGTGACTGAGTGTAGATCAGCAAACTGAAGGTTCGGCACCAGAATCCACCCTACTAAAAGCGAGTCAGGAGTCTGGATCCGACAAATAACTCGGGCTCCAGGCAGAGAAACCGAGGCAGAAACCCCTCCGCCAGGTTGTGCAAGCCCGTTGCACATCTCGAGAAGGCTGTAAACCCAGTGGGTGAGCCGGTCCCTGAAGCCTCCGCTGAGTGGGTCTCCGGCTGCACAATTCACTCCAGACCCCACTGAAAGGTTCTGCCTCAGTTCCCCCCTACCTTTCGGCTCCAGCCTTCTGAGCTTCCGTGAGTCTGGCACTGTGCTCTGATAGAAAACATTCCTTGCCCGTTGAGGTACGAGGGTTCCTACTTCCGTCTTTCATTGCCTAAGTAACGAACAACACCTAGGACAAAAATGCCAAACACGTTTTGTTTCGTATACCTCCTCCCGGAGATTGGGAGTGACTGTCTAAACCACCGTGTTGAGGAGGATTCAGAGGCGCAACAGAGGAGAAATCATGGGTGATTCATCATGTCTGCCGCAGAAGCATGCTCTGTGTGGTGGTTGCTATTCTGGATCTAGGTGGAGATCATACTCTCCAGTGAGACGGTGCCCAGAGCAGACCTACCTCCTGGAATGGAATTGATTATATGCTCAGCAGCTCATGGGAGTGTGTAGGGATTTCACGCGACAGCAAGGAGGCATCACAACATATCCCCCCAGAATATACCAGAATCTCAGGCTGTATTCGGAGAGGTTACAGGAGGGGAGGGGGTGTGGGGAGAGTCCCGCTGCTCCAGGCCAATGGGACCACACCTAGACTACACGCTTTAGAGGGACATAACTGCCATGGGTACACTCAGAAAAGCACGAGCAGCTTGGACAGGGGTCACAGGACTGCATTATGTGAGGGTCGAGAGCATGACCTGGTCCCTGGACCAGGCAGCATGACCGATCTCTTCAATACAGAGTCAGACTCGACTAGTTCAGCATTTAATAAGCTGCTACTAAGTGACAGGCTCCAGGCACACAACATTGAACACGGCGTGCCTTCCACAGGCCCCTCCAGGTCCCCTTGTGCCCTTCTCCGCTCTGCCCTGCAGCCCTAGAGGGTGACCTTAGTGAAATGCATCCACAGACTCTCCTCCCCTCTGGCTTCCAGTCAGGCTCAGCCAATGAGAGCCCAGAAGGTAGGAGGAGAGTGAGGCCACAGTATTTGCCAAGGTGCTTCCGGACACTCGAGAGCAACCAACAGCCTCTGTTCCTGCTAGGTGGCCCTCTCCCCACCACTTCCTCTGGTTCCAGTGCCTTTCTCTGCCCATCAGCCACTGGGTTAGTAACAGCTTTTTTTTTATTACTTATTTTTTATCATTTATTTATTCTTTTTAAGTGGGGTCCACACCCGGCACGGGGCTCGAACTCACGACCCTGAGATCAAAAGTCGCATGCCATACCGACAGAGCCCGCCAGGCATCCCAGTAACGGCTTCTTAATGCTGCTAAGCCCTGGGGTACACCTGCCCACACCCTTGTAGATATAGGCAGTCCCCTTATTAAACTCAAACTGCAAGAGGCAAGTGTAATATCTATGTCTTACGGGCTTGGTCCCTGCCCTCGTGGAGCTTATACACAAGGAAACAAGAAAACATAATGACCAACTGAAGTAAGTTCATAGAGATAAGGCATGATAAGCAACTGGGGGGACAGCACCGAATGACACAGTGGTCGCGGAGGCTCCTATGGACTTGGGACGAGAATTACCTGAGTGAAGAGCTGTGCTCGTCTGATGTGATCCAGGAACAAGGCGGCAGGGGTGAATTTGGCTCCCCAAACTTCTCCAGTCTGGAATAAGCCGCCCAGGGAGCTGGCAAGCTTCCTCAGACATACTTACTAGACAGGCTGCAGGGTTCCCGGGTACAAGGTTTCGTCTCCTGGAGAAGGGGCAGGACTGGTGGTGTGCCAGAGCTGGTCCATCCTGAGCGGGTGTCCCCAGCCCTCTGGTGCCCAGCCTGAATCTTGGCACAATACCTAACACCCCTGCCAGCCACATGGGCAGAAAAACAGAGATACAGGAGTACTAACCTGTGCGTGGCAGAAGATGGCCAAAATCACTGCCATTCTACGCCAGTTCCCTGGGGGTGAGAGGAAGGAATGACAAGTCCATGAGGAAAAAGGGTTGAAACACACAGTAACTCTGCCCACTGCCTACAAGGGGCGGTCCGGTATCTAGAATCTGCCCCGCTCCCTGAGACGTAAGAGGGAAGAGCAGGGAGAATTCTGCTTCTCTTGAAATAAGGAAAGGACCAAGGATTCCCTTCTTCCTCCAAAGCTGGAATGACAGGGATCCATCCAGTGGTTCTGGACACCCATTCAAACCACTTGGAAGACCCTTTGGAAGAACCAATGCCAGGGCCTCCCCCAAAATCCTGGTGTAATCGATCTGGGATCTCGTGTGCAGTCCAGACCAAGAGCCCCAGCTACAATGAGTGGAAAAGGCTAAAGCCAGCAAACAGAAAGACCAGGGCATCCCAAGGGACCGTTCGAATAGGGGTCTCACTAAAGGAACATTCTCCAAGTTATTGGCAAACTTGAGGATGAATCAGAACCACCTGGGTGCTTGAAATTCATAGATTGGAAACCTCCACTCCAAACCGGTCTAGGAATCTGCATATGAAATGAGCTCTCAAATGGATTAAGGAACAAAAATGGGAGTGGGGAAAACACCTTTGGGGAAAGGGGTGGATCGCCTCCAACACTTTGACTCCCACTTGAGAGTTTGGGGGCGTCAGCCTCTGGGCAGAGGGAACAGTGGGGCGGGCACCCTCCTGGAATCTCCGATGTGGGAAAATAAAATCATGTGGATAGAACAGGATGGCTAGATTGAGGAGAGGCTGGAAAACAATGGAGACCTGGTGGGTAGGGAAGGGTGAAGGAGGTATGAACGGTCTGGCAGGCAGAGCGTGAGGACTTACCAGCAAAGAAGTGAGGTCAAGAAGAGGATACGAGCGTTTCTGCATCCACCCCATTGCAGGGGCACGTGAAAGGGGAGGGAGAAAGGATGGACATTGAAACTCACAAGCGACTGAGCCCTTACGTTTTCTGGGCATTTTAAATGCATTTAATCATGCAATCACTGGGACAACGTGCGAGGAAATGAGCGTGATTCCCATACGACATAAAGGACAGATGAGAGGCTCAGAGAGGGGAACTGGCTTGCCTAATGCCAGGGCAGGGAAGGGGCCGGAAGATGGGAGCTCCCAGGTCCCTGACGGGCTCTCATACATCACACCAGCCCCTCCACCCCCCCAAAAAAAACCTGAGGGACTTTGTCGCCACCACTACGGAGAAGGAGACAAGGAAACTGAACTCCATGAAAAGAACTAAAGAGAAGAAAAGACCCAGGGAAGGATGGGATAGAAAAAGTCAAGGCAATGGAACAGACTTTTCCTTCCACAAACATTTGAGGGCTTACTCCCACGCCACTCTCTCCCAAACAACAAGGCCACAAATGGGAACAAGAAAAACACAGTCCCTAACTTCGTACAGTTCCATCTAGACCCGGATGACAAATTCATGACATTTACGCCCTCACCTGCCCTTTCTGCACTCCTGACAGACATCACTAATCAACCCCACACCCTTTCTCTGATCTCCAGTTTGGCCCCAATTCCCTTTCCAGGTGCCTGCTGTCAGCTGCAGGCAGGCCTGAGGGATGAAAACTCCTGCCATCCCTGGTGCGGGCGTTAGGGATCGGCCGAGGATTTTCTGAGCACCTCCTGCTTGTCACACGTGCTGGGGATTTGTAGAGCGTGACCCCCATGTTACAGATGAGGAGGCCACTGCCCGGGCTGACAGGACTCTGTAAACGACCCGGTTGGGCTGTACGGGGGCCCCTACGGCAGGGCTCGGAGTACGGGAGCAGGGGTGTGGTGGGGAGAGCTAGGCGGGTTCAGCTTTATTGAGCTATAACTGACAAATGAAATTGTAAGATACTTGTATCCATTGTGCAAGGGTCCCTGCCACGTAATTGACATATGTAGCCCCTCAGCGGTGTTTCTTTTTTTTGATAAGAGCCCTTGAATTCTACTTTCTTAGCAAATTTCAGCCATACAGTATAGTGTTACCAACTACGGCCACCACGGTTTTCCTTTAGATCCTCGGCCCCGCATTCCCGTTCTAGCTGCAAGTTGATACTCTTTAACCAGCCACTCCCTGTATCCCACAGCCCGCAAAGCAGGAGCCTTCAAAGCATGTCAGAGATCCCTGGGACGAATCTCCACTGTGGCTCCAACACGGCCTCCTGTGCCAGCCTGTGCCCCCTCCCCTCTCCAGCCTCTGTCCTGACTCCCTGCTTCTCTGGGCGGATACTCCTCTGAGCATCTTTGGAAGGCAGGGAATGAGAAGGAAACTGGAGGTCCCATTCCTGCCACATCCAGCCAAGGCGGAAAAGAAGGGACTTTGACCTGCCTGGGCCTTTGCTATTCCCGCCAGGCTCTCGGTCAAGCCTCAGTGCCTTCCCAAGCCTGCCATCCCTGAGTACTGGTTCTCAAACTGAGCTCCCACTGCCTGGCCCCCCTCCCAGATCGATTACAGCAGAATCTCAGGGGACCCTGCCTCGATGTTTCCAAAGCTCTGTGAAGTGATTCTGTCTAGTAGGCGCGCAAGCTGGGAGATGGCTGTCCTAGACTATCCTGCTCCGGGCACCTCCTCTCCCTGTGCCCGGGGAGGACAGAGCTGCCCGCAACTTGCTCGGAGTCGAGTCAGCTCTGCGAGGTGATGTCCAAGGCGGAGACAGGCGGCCGGCCTGCCAGCTGCCCGCCCTCCAAACCCAACCCCCGCCGGGCTCAGCGCCAAGCCATGCCAGGCCTGCTCCCCGAGGCGCCACGTCCTCCAAATCCAAGCAGGCGGCCAGAGTTCAGGGCCCGCTGGCGTTCTCCCGGTAAGCACCTTTCGTTCCAGGCTCAGAGCTGTTAATTAAAGAGCCGTGATTAATGAGGAAGCGCTCCTGGTCCCCATCTAGGATGAGAGGTCCTGGGAATGCTGACTTTGCTGGAGGAATCTGCAGTCAGATTCCAACTGGAGCTATTTATAGTCCGGACTCCGCTAGGGTTGGGGGGGAAAGAGTGCTCCCTCCTCCTCACCTTCCCCCCCCCTCCCCACCAGCACACCGTGATGGAGCCTGGAGGTGGAATATGTATGGAGGAAGAATTCTTTAGAAAGTAAATAAATCTGAGCACGTACACGTTCATATTAACTCATCCAAATATTCACCCCCCCCCCGACACGCACTTACTGAACACCTACTAAGTGCTGGGCTCCGGGTTGGTCCGTGTGGCTGCACGCTGGTGAAGAGAAGCATGGCCGTGTCCTGGAGCTCTCGGGGAAGGGTCATTAGCAAGTACAGGGACCATAGTAAGTAGAGGCAAGTGCTTCACAGGAGGGGACCATGGCTCCGGGAGTGATGAAAGGATTCGGTGGTCCCTCCCCACAGATCCGACAGCAGGTCACTGCCTTTTGCACCTCGAGTGACAAAACAGACTCAGGGAGTCGAGGGTCCCAATTCAAAATCAAGTGTGGCTTCCCAAACTCGTGTCCTCTTCCCCCGACACCCAGCTGGCGTCCCTTGGGGTCACACACAGCCCCACAGCTGAGTCCCAGCCCAAGGAATAAGAGGAGTGATGTGCACCGGTCCTGGGGGTGGCCCTTGCCAAACCTCCTGTAAGCTGTCCTCCAGGCTCTGGCTGATGAAATCTGGGGTGACCTTGGGAGGGGCTGGGTGTTGAAGTGCAGGGTCTCCATCAACCTCACAGTGAACCAGCCCTGAGACACCCCTGCCCTTCTCGTCCTCCCTGACACTGCAGTTGGGCAGCACGACAGCAAGGAGCCCTGGAAATAGAGGGAGAACACCCGGGACACATCCTGGGGATACCGTGGGGGCGTGGCTCGGGCCCCAACTCCCTCCTCCATAAAGAGGGCACATGAAAGGGCCTCGTCACAATGTCTGACCCATGAATGACAACAAGCTACAAACCTACCCGTGGGCAGCAAGTAGTCCAGAGTGGAAAGGACGTGCAGAAGAGGAACCTGCCTCTGGGACGAGCTGTTGAGCTGCTGAATCGCCCAATCCCAGAACCTGTTCGGACTTCTCAGTATCCGAGCTGGTAAGTGGCCCTCATTGTTTAAGACAATTCTAATCGAGCTGTGGCTTGTAGCAAAAGGCATTCTGACTCATCTATAAAGCAAAACACTTCTAACCTAACCTCTGTGCTTCTATTTCCCCACCTGTAAAATGGGAACATCGTTCTTTTTTTTTTTTTTTTTTTTGACTGAAGATTTCTGCTAATAGGACATTCGTAATAATCACACCCACCTTGCCAGATTGTTGTGGGGACCCCTTGAGCCTGTGCTACCTGAGCCGTTCGTGTTCCAGAATAGTTTCGAAGCTACTTCTCTCCCGACAGGACTGCCCAGTGTCCAGAGGCTTTATTTTATTCTTATGGTACTCACCATAGACACCAAACTCTCTGATTATATGAAATGATATTCCAGAGCCCCATATCCCATGTGGATGGAACAGGATGAGAGTTTTGCGATTTCTAAGCCCAGGAGGTTTCTAAGGAGGTTGGCTCAAGAGACAGCCTTGTCCAGCTTTGTGCCAAGTTGTGCGCTGGGGTGGGGTCTGCACGTCTGGGAGAGCAGGACTGCTCGCCCCATTCCAGGACAGGACACAGGAACTGGGAGCAGAGAAGTAGAAAGAGAGAGGCCTGCGATTCGTCAAAGGCTGTGCACCGCGGGCTGACCCTGTCCCTCCCTGGCTGCGATGGTGGATTCTATATGTCAATGTCACTGGACTGAGGGACACCCAGGACGCCGGTAAACCCGGTGTCTGGAAGGGTGTTCCTGGAGGAAATTAGCCTTGAAGCTTACGGACTGAGTAAAGATCACCCTCACCAATGCAGATGGCCCCAAATAGGACAAAAAAGGTCGGGGAGGGTTATCTGCTCCCCGCTTGAGCTGGGACATCCGTCATCTCCCGCCCTCGGACACCGGAGCTCCTGCCTCTCAAGCCTTCAGACTCAGACTGCCCGATCAGCTGCCCTGCCTGGTCCTCAGGTCCTCCGGCTTGGACTGTTCCACCACCCGCTTTCCTGGGCCTCCAGCTTGCAGACAGCAGGTCATGGGACTTCTTAGCCTCCGCAGTCCTGTGATCCATTTCCCCAGAATAAGTCTCTTTCTATATATCTATGTATATCCTCTTGGTTCTTCTTCTCTCGTGAACCCTAATACACTGGAACCCCAAAACTTCAGTAAAAATCTCATTTCTTTTTTTTTTGAGTTTATGTATTTATTTTGAGAGAGACAGAGACAGCGCAAGTGGGGGAGGGGCAGAGAGAGAGGGAGAGGGAGAATCCCAAGCAAGCTCCGCCCTGCCGGTGTAGAGCCAGATGCAGGGCTCGAACCCACGAACCCATGAGATCATGACCTGAGCTGAAACCAAGGGTCAGACGCTTAACCGACTGAGCCACCCAGGCGCCCCCAAATCTCCTCAATTCTTGGTATGCGTGCCAAAGAAGGGACTGACTTTCTGACTTTCATGGCAAGGGGTCCATGTTTAAGAGCAGAGGTGGAACTCAAAGGGGCCAGGGTCTCAGAGGCAGGGGAGACTCAGAGAGGGGCAGGCACCTCCCTAAGGTCACACAGCACTTAGGGGCAGACACACAGGCAGGGCACTGACAGCCTCCCTGCTGAGCCATCCCAGGATTCCCTGAGACCATCCAGCCCCACCCTCTTAAGCCACCCGAGGCGCTACCTTTAACCTCGGCTCAGACAGAGGAGGGCCTCTTTCCCACCGGCCACCCAGAGGGGAACATCTCTTAGTCACCTGTTTTACCCCGAGGTGGTGCCTTTTTCTAAACTCTCCCGCAGGTGCTGTGTGGGCCACCAGTGGCTCCGATTATCATTATTGTTATCATATTGTTGCAAGCTAATTAATTCATAGGTGGTGTCCCTTAAAGCACAGGGAACCCAGGCCAGTGTTTCAGTCACTGCCTTGCCCGAGCAGAAGCATTTCTCAAGTAGGCTAGGACGACTTAAGAAATCACTCTGGTCAAGGACCCTCCAGCCCTCTACACGGCAAGGATCAGGGCAGACCCACCTGCTTCTGGGCCCAGAAGGAGCTGAGGGGACAGGTGTCCGGGAGCACTTGGGTCTGTGAGCTGCGTGCCATCCACAACTCCCAACATACCACTTGGACAAAGGAAAAGGTTATTTAATGAGCTGCCAAGGAAACAGTTTACCCAGAACTTCTGGGGATATATCAGTTCTTCGCTGACCTTGCGTCCTTGGTCCCCGGCAGGGACTAGAGTGGGTCCTACAGACTGCCTAGGACGTGATCTGTTCAAGGGGAGAGAGAAAGGAGGACACAGATTGAGTGGATCAGCACTGTCCCTGCGCCAACTTCTCCCCGACCCCAGCTCGCCATCCAGATGCTGTGTCTGTCCCCGTGCACACCCTGTGAGAACCCCGCCCAGCCCATTAAGGGCTCAGTCCTCTCCCACAGCCCTTGGGGCTCCTCTCCGCTCCTCCAATCCCTTTATGTCCAGGGATGCATTGTTCAGGGCTTCAAACAGACCACACTACCTCTGCAAACATCACAAATTTCCTTTTTGCCAGCCCGACACCCCGAGCTCCTCTGGAATCTAAAACTTACAAATGCTGTTCTGCAGTTGAGAGAGAGCTTTTCCGTTTTCTTGCCCCAATCCCCGAAAGTCTTCATAAGACCATGGCCCTGAAATCCCATCGTGGGAGCTCCCTGGAGCTCCCTTCCACGGAGATAAGCATCCCTGCAGGTCCAGCACCCAGCCCCGCATCACCCGGGGGATCACAGCGGAAAGTGAGAAGCACAGCGCTCACCCTGGGAGGACCCGTGCTGTCCCCTGGGAACCACCCACTCGCCCCTGTCCTAAGTCAGATCTTCCTGTCCCTGGCAAGCTGGCAAGAACAGCCTCCCTCCTCAGCCCAGCACAGCCAAACCGGGCATCGGGGCAGGGCCGAGCCGTGGACGGCAAACCACCCACCGCACGGACCAGCCCGCCTCCACCCACCCCGCGAGCTTGCCTGTGAGCTCTCCACACCTCCCCTCCGTCAGGCAGAGCCTCAGAGAGCCAGGTTCGAGTGCAGATGCCAGAGCCTGTCCATACACACGTGCTCACACGCTCTACACACACACACTTGCACGGTGACCGGACACACGCACAACCACCCTCCCGATCGCCAACGCTCTACTACTAAGTGAGGGAAAAGAATTATACGGGCCCGCACACGTACACGCCCCTGACACACACGTGTGTACTGACCACCTCACCCACGTATGTTTACACCACCGTACGCGCGTGCATGTGTCCAGAGACCCGCCTGCGCAAAGGGAGACACACAAACAGAAACGCAGGATGCTTGTGGTAACACCCGGGAGGTGCACGCGCACGCCCGCGGGGGCACACGCAGACACACAATACACATGTGCGAGCGCACACAGGCACACGTCCTGGGCACGCAATACGCACCCACACGCGAGCGCCACGCGGAAATCCCACGCTAAGAGAGTTCTGGGCCAGACCGGCCGGGAGGCCGCCGGGGGTCACTGGAGAGCCGCAGCAATTAGCTCTTGAATTAAAGCCTTCTTGCCACTCGCCGGCCCCCGAGGACCCGCGCCACCAGCACCTGGCTTGGATCCTGGGCATCTCGGAGGCTGCAGATGGGCCGGGCGGCCGGGGCCCAGAGGCTCGGTCTGGGTGGTAATTAGGGACGGGGACCCAGCTGAAGGACTCACCGGCCAACCAACGGGTCCATTCTTCTCTTCCAGCAGAGAAGGTCCTGCCAGCTCCCCGGCTCTTCCTCTCCATGCCCTAATTACGCCTCTGGCTCCGGCTCCCCTCTGCGCCCTGCCACACCCCACATCCCCGACACACACACGCGCACACAGCCTGGAAGGCTGGGGGTGAGGGCCCCCGGCTGGTGCAGGCCTGCAGCTTCCACCCTGACCCCCCACCCTGCTTGGCCCACAGCCAAAATGGGAACCAGCCTAAGTCAGCCCCACCCGCAGCCACTCCCCAGGCGTCCGGGGCCCGAGGCCCCTCCCCAGACTGAGCCCCCAGCACGGCCCCTCCCCCCTCCGTGGGCAGGGCCAGGCCCTTAGCCTCCACCTGTTCGTGTGGGTTTGCTTTGACTGTCACAGCAAAGTCTCCCACACTAAGTGGCTTAAGCAGCAGAAATGTGATGGCTCACCATTCTGGAGACCAAAAGTCCAAGATCAAGGCGTCGGCCGGGCTGGTTCCTTCCGAGAACCTGTCTCTCCCCTGGCTGCTGGTGGCTCGCCCACATATTCCACACTCCTTGGACTCCTTATAGGTGAATCACCCCGATCTTTGCCTCCATCTTCGTTGGTCATTCACTTTCCCTGTGTGCGTGCGGTCTCCCCACATTTCCCCTTTTTCTGAGGACCCCGGGCAGACTGGATTAGGACCCATCCTAATGACTTCGTTTTAATTTGATTGCCTCTGTAAAGCCCCTGTCTCCACATAAGGTCACATGCTGAAGCGGCCGCTAAGGTTTCAACCTATGGGGGTGCAGGGGGGGGGCACAGTTCGGCCCGTAACGCTGCACGGTTGTTAGCCATACATGCTCACACCTTGTGAGCCAGCCTCATACTGCTGCTCGCTCCAATTCCCATGTGAGCTGTTCTGGCCAGCGGTGGGTTAATGCGTCATCCCCCTTTCATTCCCTCACTCAGTGGGTATTTACTGAGCATCCCCTATGTGCCCGGCACTCTCCCGGGTGGCCAAGATAAGCAACAACAATAAACAAGTGAGCACATAGGGAGAAAATCCCAGCATGGGTCGAATGCCGTGGAGGATATGAACAGGACAGGATGGAGAATAATGGGTACGAGGAGAGTGATTTAGGACTGGGTCATCAGAGAAGGTTTTCCCAGGGAGGAGATGTTTCAGCCTGAAGGATGGAAGGGAGACCACTGTGCAAACATGTTCAAGGGAGAATATTCCAGGCCAAGGGGACAGCAAGCCTGAAGACGAGGCTCATCATGTCCTGGGAAGAGAAAGGAGGCCAGATGACTGCCGTGTCCTGAGAACCAGAGGGAGCCCCCCTTCTGATGCAGGAAAGACGTGAGCAACCCCTGAGGTCCTCAGAGCCTATGGACGGGATAAGGTGGGAGGCTCAGCAAGGACGGGATCACAAGGGGCCGCTTGGGCCACCGTGAGGAGTGGGAATTTCATCCTGGGAGCAGAATGGGTCCACGTGACCCCACTGTGCCCTGGCTTTCCCGTGGAGGCTGCATTGGAAGGAGCCAGGGTGAAAGCGAGGAAAACACAATCATTTTGAGCGGCCCCAGCAGCTCCACCCGTCTGAGCCCACCTGAGCAGGTGCATGTGTCCTGGTGAGGCCACCCGCCACGTTGCCCAGTGCATTTTAACCAGAAGCTGCCATGGATTTTGGTGCTTATATGAAAACATTCCAATTTCAACACTTCAAATGCTGATCAGCTTTCAGCTCTGTACCTGTAGGAAATGCATTGAACATGACGTCGAGGCAGCTTTCCAGACTTAAGCTTGGACCCTCGAGCGCCCCTGAGACTCTGGATTCGCCAGGAATTTCTGAGAGTTCCACGGTGCAGATGTGGGGTATGCAAATCAGTGAGCAAACTCCAGCCGCAAGGCTGGAGAGGGCAGGGGGCCCCACGCCTTTCCCGCATCAGACGGGGACCCCCTTCCAGTTCCCGGAACGCACAAGCTTTTTCCCACCTTGGTCCCTCCACGCTTGCCGTTCCTAAAGCCAGAAACACTCTTTCTTCGCCTCTCCCACAGCTGGTTCTTCCTCCTCCTTTAGGCTTTCACTGAAATGTCAGCCACTCCAAGGGCCTTTCCCTGATCACCCGTCTGAAGGTGGTCCCTTCTGGATTTCTCGGCCAAAGCAGCCTGCGTAGCATCAGTTGTAATGATTTCAGGGCTTCATAACTAGGTCTGGGTTCCCCCATTCACTACAAATTCCCCGGGGGCTGGTCATGTATCTATCTTGTTTAAGAGGAGGAGAGGGGGAGGAAGGGAGCAGGAAAAGAAGGAAGGGAGGGAAGAAGTGGGGAGGGAAGGAAAGGAGAAAGGGAGGGAGGGTGGATATTTGGGGCTCGAGATTCATAGAATCTAAAGCAGGTTTTCTTAACCTCAGCACGATTGCCATTTGAGATGAATTAATTCCTTGTTGTGGGGGCTGTCTGGGGCATTGTACAATGTTTAGCAGCATCCTTGGTCTCTACCCACCAGGCACCACTCCCCCTGAGTTGTCACCACCCAAAATCCCTCCGGACATTGCCAAATGTCCCCTGGAGGGTAAAGTCACCTCTGGATGAGAACCAGGGTCTAGAGGTGTTCAATCTGGGTGGTTCGGTTGGTTAAGCGCCCAGCTTTGGCTCAGGTCATGATCTCACGGTCCGTGAGTTGGAGCCCCACATCGGGCTTCATGCTGTCAGTGCAGAGCCCGCTTCGGATCCTCTGTCCCCCTCTTTCTCTGCCCCTCCCCCACTGATTTGCTCTCGCTCCCGCTCTCTCTCTCGCTCTCTCGCTCTCTCTCAAAAATAAATAAATAAACTTAAAAAAATCAGAGGTGTTCCATCTGTTTGTGACAACTGAACACTTGCTTCAAACCTAATTTGATATGGAGCCCCAATATATGAGACACATCACAGGGGAGCAGCCCCGGGGCTCTGTATCTGTCAGCTAGCACCTCACTAATGCCACGTAACGGATGTCCCAAAACTCAAAGGCTTCCAGCAACAGGCATCTGTTATCATGAGCTGGGTCTGCGGGTAGCCTGGGTTCAGCTGATCTCGGCCGGGCACGGCGGGGCAGCTCGCTGCCAGCTGAAAGGTGGTTACGCCTGGCTTTAGGTTGCAAATTGGGTTCAGGCTTATTCCAGCCATGTTGATCCCAGGGTAACACGGACACGCTCTTTGCGACAGCAGATCACCGACAACGCAGAAGGGCGTAAGCCAGATCACACAGGCACGTGTGCATGTCTCCTCCGGTGTCAGGTCGGCAAACACGCCATTGTCCCCCGGGCAAAACTGACATCCCTGGTGGGGAAATACAACTCCGTCCCCGAGGGAGGTTGGTGAACATTTGCTTCTTCCAGCCTCCCTAAACCTAAGAACACGCCGGTCCAGACAGTCGGGACTCATGGACGGGGCCAACCCACCGGCCTGCGCTGACTCCTCCCCGACGCCTCGCTGAGCCTCCGCTCGGGATCCCAAGAGCATCACAAGGCCCTGAAGCCAGGCTCGGTCCACCAGCTCCCGGTCACATGTCTGCGCATTCAGCCGCCCTCCTCGCTCTGGCTCTCCTGAGCACCGAGAGGTGCGGCTTTCATTCAGCAAGTATTTTTCCAGAGCCTCCTCTGTCCAGAGCACTAGGGATCCAGTGGTGATCCTGGAGCACACGGCCAAGGGGGGCGAATGACCCCCCCCCCCCCCCAGGGGCAGCCCCACCATCCACACAGACGGTACCATTGGCTGCCATCATCTCTCTTCTCTCTGATGAATGCTCCCGGGATTCACCTCCTCCGAAGCTGCGTTTGGGGCCCCAGAAGGACCCTTTTCCTGCCACGGCTCCGGCCCCTCGAACAGGGATCCTTTTGATACGGGGATTTGTCTTGTCAAGATATCATCATGTCTAAACCGAGGCTCTGTCAGCGGCCCCATGAAAATGAATAATGGCCGCAATTATGACCCGTATAACAGCCCAATAAAACCTAATTAAAATGATCCACATCCCATCTGCCAAGTGCAGGGCAAAGCAGCCAGAGAAGGATGGAGACCCAGTCAGTTCAAGGAGAGCAAGTAATGCGAATAATAATAATAACACTAATAATAATAATAATAATATAATAATAAATACATAGTATTCACATGTTATAAAACAATATAATTATGACAATAACATCATTACAGCTAACATTATGTGAGTACGGCATGCCAGCCCCAGTGCTAACGGGGACTGTCCCTGATACACTGGATATGTAACATCCGTTTAACTTGTCATGGAACAAGTGCTCCCATTGCCCCCATTTACAGAGGAGGAAACTGAGGCACAGAGAGATTAAGGAACCTGTTCAAAGTGACACTACCAGTAGACGGCACAACTGAAGGGTCAGGCTCCCACGGTGCTCAGTGCATACGTGTTGAATGCCTGAATGTATCTGGTCAAGATTCCATGTCAGGCAACATAAGATGCCATGCAAACAACAGCAAATATTTAGTTAGCCCCCACTAGAAATCTAGGTCTTGTACTAAGAACAAAGCAAGGAGAAAAGATCAGCCAACCATTGACATCTGAGATGATCATTGCTCTAATGAAGGTAGGTACGGATGTGAGGGCGATCTGGCCGCGGCATCTGTCACCCCATTGATCGCCGGGGTTGATTCGGCTGACCGGGCTGGCTAGGCGTGTGTCCCCTTCCTCCCTCACCGCTCCACGTGTGTCCCTCCCGAAGCTGTGCGCTCGGTCGAAGAGGACGACCTTCCCCGATAGAGGAGGACCGTTCTTCGGTCAAGGGCGTACGAGTAGCTGCGCTCCCCTGCTAGAACCTCCAAACAGGCTCTCAAGGTCGGTACAAACACAGTGAGTACAAGGGCATGGACTCGGCCCAGGAAATCAAGGAAGGCTTCCCATAGGAGGCAAAACTGGAGGTGGGTCCTAACAGATGAATAAGAATTTGCCGGACAGACAGGCAGAGGAAGGCGTTCCAGGCAGAGAGCCCAGCATGTGCAAAGTTGCCAAAGGGTCAGAGCCCCCCAGATGCCGGGAGTCACAAAGGTCAGCATGCAAGTGACAGTGGCAGAGGCGTGTGACAAGAAGGCTGGCGGGGTCAGCGGGTCAAGGTCATCAAGCACCTTTTAGGCCTGGCTGAGGAATTTAACGTTCACCCCACAAGCAATGGGGAGCCCTGGAAGACCTCAAACCAGACGAGTGATGCGGTCAGATTCGTTTGCTAGGATGGAGCCTCGGGGAGCCGGGCAAGGACTGTCTTAGAAGAGACAGGAAAGCGCGAACCCTGGGACCTCTGGACACGGCAGCGGCACTTCATGAGGAAGCACAGGTTACCAAACTTCTTTATTAGAGATGAACCTAAAACAGGCCCCACGCGCGGCCAGATGGGCCGCCCCGGCACCTAGCCCTATCCAGCACGACAGCCAGAACTGGGCCGAAGCAAGGGGGGGGGGGGGGGCGCAGACTATCCCTAAGTGGTTTTTTCCACGAGCATCCCCTGCCCCCACCCCCCAGGAAGCCCACTCTGGTATCCCGGAGGCCATCACAGGTCTCTGCCTGCCCAAAGAATGGCAGGAGGTAAGACACCCTGTCTCCCGTCTCCGGGCCTGAAGTTCAGGAAGGTGCTGACTCTTCCAAACGGATGGGTCTTTAAAAAACCCAGGAGTCGAAGGCCGCAGGCACAAGAGACAGACTGGTTAAAAAAAACCATTTCTGTCGTTGCCTTTGTCATTTCAAACGATGCTGCCCTTTGACCCAGGAAGAGTTTCCAAATGCATAAATAGAGCAATAATCTCCAGCATCAGTGTTTTGATAAAATGAAAGGCGGGGGGAAGGAATACTTATTATAAACACCACCTCTGGGAAGCGTAGTCAGAAAAAGTTATTAAACATTCTGTCACAAGCTTGGAAGACAGCACTGTCCACCCCACCCGCCACTGAGTTCCTAATAAAGGCGGCATCTTGGAATTTGTCACTCTTGAATGCATAATTCACTAGTCAAAAAGCAGCGGTAATACATTGCATTTTCATAAGGGGCTCTGAAGCTGTCTAATTTCCCTGAGCCTCAGGACGACAGGAGGCTGTGGCCACTCGCAGAGGCCCCTTTATGCATTATGGATAGAGCCTTTGCAATTCAAAGTGACAGCTCAGCCTCCCCGTCACCTGCCCCCCAAACCCCAGATCATATTGGAAGGCCCAGAACTAAAGGGCTGGTCTGCCCTGGAACCGACCTCTGCCATTTGGTGCCTAGAAGTGAGGGTGTGTGTGTGTGTGTGTGTGTGTGCGTGTGAGTGCGTGTTAAGGTGGG
>NW_026059379.1:0-10049 GCF_023721935.1 Panthera uncia
AGAGAGCCAAAGCATAAGAGACTCTTAAAAACTGAGAACAAACTGAGAGTTGATGGGGGGGTGGGAGGGAGGGGAGGGTGGGTGATGGGTATTGAGGAGGGCACCTTTTGGGATGAGCACTGGGTGTTGTATGGAAACCAATTTGACAATAAATTTCATATATTTAAAAAAAAAAAAAAGAAAGAAACTAAGCCAGATTGGTTGCCCAATTTGTTGGCATATTTTTCATAATATTCTCTTATAATCTTTTGTATTTCTATGGTTTTGGTTGTTATTTCTCTTTCATTTCTGATTTTGTTTGAGTCTTTTTTTTTTTTAAGTTAAGTCTGGCTAAAAGTTTATCAATTTTATTTCCCTTTTAAACAACCAGCTCCTGGTTTCATTGATCTGTTTTTGTTGTTTTTGTTTTGGGGGGGGTTTATTTGTGTTTTTTGTTTTGGGGTTTTTTTGTTTTGTTTTGTTTTAGTTTCTATTTTATTTCTGCTTTAATTCTTATTATTTCCTTCCTTCCTTCTACTGGTTTTGGGTTTTGTTTGTTGTCCTTTTTCTAGCTCCTTTAGATGAAAGGTTAAGTTGCTTGTTTGAGATTTTTCTTCTTGAGGTAGATTTGTATTGCTATGAACTTCCCTCTTAGTACAGCTTTTGCTGCATCCCAGAGGTTTGGGACCATTGTGTTTTCATTATCATTTCCTTCCATGTGTTTTTTTTATTTTCTCTTTGGTTTCTTGGTTGACCCATCCATTATCTTAGTATCATGTTATTTAACCTGCATGTATGTATTTGTGTTCTTTCCAGATCTCTTCTTGTGATTTCTAGTTTTTTTGATGTTGTAGTCAGAAAAGATGTATGATTTCAGTCTTTCTGAATTTTTTGAAACTTGTTTTGTCTCCTAACATGTGATCTATTCTGGAGAATGTTCCGCATGCACTGGAAAAGAATGTATATTCTGCTGTTTTTTCATAGAATGTTATGCATATAACTTGTTAGATCCACCTGATCCAATGTGTCATCCAAAGCCACTATTTCCTTGTTGCTTTTCTGTTTGGATGATCTATCCATTGATGTAAGTGGGGTGTTAAAATCTCCCACTGTTATTGTATTACTATCAGTTACTTCCATTATGTTTGTTATTAGCTGCTTTATCTATTTGGGTCCTCCCATGCTGAGTACATAAATATTTACAGTTGTTACACATTGTTGGATTGTTCCTTTTATGATTATTTGGTGTCCTTCTTTGACTCTTGTCAGTCTTTGTTTTAAAGTCTATTTTGTCTGATTGTAAGTATTGCTACCCAGTTGTTTTTTTTTTTCACTTGTATTTGCATGATAAATGCATTTCTATCAGTTCACTTTCAGTCTGCATGTGTCTTTAGGTCTGAAAAGAGGTTCTTGTAGGCAGCATATAGATGAGTATTGCTTTTTTATCCATTCCATCACCCAGTGTCTTATTGGAGCATTTAGTACATTTACATTCAAAGTAATTGTTGATGGTATATACATATTGCCATTTTGTTTTAATATTTTTAATGTTTGTTTTTGAGAGAGAGCAGGAGCAGGGAAGGGGCAGAGAGAAAGTGACACAGAATCTGAAGCAGGCTCCGGTCTCCCAGCTGACAGCACAGAGCCCGATGTGGGGCTTAAATTCATGAACCTTGAGATCATAACCTGAGGCGAAGTCGAATGTTCAATCGACTGAGCCAGCCACCCAGGCGCCCCTGAATTGCCATTTTGTTACTGGTTTCATGGTTGTTTTTATAGTTCTCTGTTCCTTTCTTGTTCTTTTCTCTCACAATTTGCTGGCTTTCTTTAGTAATATACCTAGATTCTTTTTCTTCATATTTTGTCTATAACTGGTTTTTGATTGGTAGTTACCATTAGATTTATGTATAACATCTTATGCATATAGCAATCTATATTAAGTAGATTGCCCCTAAAATTTGTACCCATTCTAAAAGCACTACATTTTTACTCTTCACCCCCTCCCATGTTTTAGGTATATGGTGTCATACTTTGCATCCTTTTATTTTGTGAAACCCTTGACTGATTTTTATAGATATATTTAATTTTACTGCTTTTATGCTTCCTACTATTCTTACTCTTACTTATGGTCTTTCCTTTCCAAAGAGTCCCCTTTAACATTTCTTATAAGGCTGGTTTAGTGGTGATGAATTCCTTTAACTCTTGTTTGTCTGGAACATTCTTTATCTCTCCTTCTCTTCTGAATGTTACCCTTGCTGGATAGAGTATTCTTAGCTGTAGGGTTTTTTCTTTCCATACTTTGAATATATTGTGCCATTCCCTTCTGGCCTGCAATGTTTTTGCCAAAAAAAATCAGCTGATAGCCTTATAGGATTTCCCTTGTATGTTACTGTTTTCTCTTACTGCTTATAAAATTCTCTATCACTACTTTTTGCCATTTAATTACTATGTGTCTTGATTGTTTTTCATTACCCTGTCCTCCAAGTCACTGATCCATCTGCTTCCTCTAGTGTATTGTTTATTCTCTCCAGTGTATTCTGGATTTCAGTTAATTGAGTTCATCTTTCACTAGTTCTTTTTTATGTTTTTCTCTTTGTTGAGGTTCTCACTGGAGTCCTCCACCCTTTTCAGAAGTCCAGTGAGTATCTTTATGACGATCACCTTAAATTCTCTAGCAGGCATATTACTTATCTCTACTTCATTTAGCTCTTTTACTGTTTTTTGTCCTGTTCTTTTATTTGGAACATAGTCTTTTGTCTCCTCATTTTGACTAACTCTGTTTTTGTGTGTTAGGTAAGCCAGCTATGTCTCCTGCTTTTGAAAATAGTGACCTTATGAAGACAAGTCCTATAATGCCCTGCAGTGTCCCCTGTTCACTCCAGGGGTGTCTCCTGAGTATGTTGCGTGTGCCCTACTGTTGTGGTTGAGCCACATGTGCCTTCAGTCCAGTCTTCTGAAATGGCTCTCTTTGCCTATTGCAGATAGGGTTCAGTCCCTATGTTGTTAATGGGCCAGTCCGGGGCTACCTTGAGTCAGACGAGGTGTTTGTCAGAGATGCAGTATCACTAAACTGCAGGGTGCTATCTCTGTGTTGTCCTCTGAGAAGCTTTTGTTGGTGGGTGGAATCTACAGTCAGACCATGTCTGACCTCTACCCACTGCTGGGGTTGCAGTGGGACTGGTATGCGTGGTTGTCTTCTACTCTTTGTGGGGCAGGAGTTACTTTGGAGTGGTGCTGCCCCTGCTGGGGCTGCTTGCACATTTGCACACTGCCACACTTGTGGCACTGCTTTGACTTCTGCTTAGGGCCTGTTGGAGCGGGGGAGGGGAAGGCAAGTCCACAGGAGAGCACTCTGTTAACAGGCTAGTTGGGGAGTGTTTCTAGTGGCTCCCCCAGTGTTTCCTGTATCTAGGCTGTGGGGAGGGGGGAGTAAATTGCACTCTCTAGCTTTTTTGTTCTTAGAGAAGTCTCCTAAAAATCCCTGCCATTCCAGCATACATTCTGAGATTCGTAAATGAATCTTCCCCAGGTGTTTTTCAAACTGCTGCTTCTAGTCTAGATCTAAGTTGGGTTCTTTCTTATACTCTCTCTTTTAGGGCAGGGACTCAGTTTCTCTCATGCTCTCCCAGAGCAAAGCCCACTGATTTTTAGAATTCCAGTTTTTAAGCCTCACTGATTGTAAGAACTCGAATGCTAAGACCCTGTGGTTTTCAAAGCCATATGTTACGAGGGTTTTCTTCTTCCCAGTACAGGTCTCCCATACCTCAGATGCCTAATGAGGCATCTTCTCCTTTCTGTTTTTGTGCCTGTGGCGTCACTTCCTCCTACAGACAGTCTCCCAGTTATTTTGGTTGCCAACCACATCTTTGATGTGGACTCTTCCCTACAATTAGCTGTAGAGTCTGCTCTGCCAGTCTTCAGGTTGTTTTCTGGGTTACTTATACTGATGTGGATGTTATCTCTCTGCATGCATGAGATGAGGTGAGCTTAGGATCCTCTTACTTCACTATCTTCCCTGGAAGTTTTGGGAAACTATTAAAATACCCCAAGCAAATAAAAAATAAACAAACTTGAGGACATACTAATAGGGGTATTGATGGAAGAGGCATTGATAAAAGGAAAGAAAACAAGAAAAATAATGAAAATGAGATGCAGAAAGAAGTAAAAAGCTTGAGAAAGAAAGTGTATGAAATGCAATGTAGACAAAGGGAGACCCAACATATTTATAATTAGAGTCCCTGCAGAAGAGAAATCAATGGAACACAACTAACGATTAAGCCATAATTCAAAGCAACTTTTCAGAAGTAAGAGAAAAACTGAAATCTACACACTAAAAGGGCCCACCTTGGACAGATTGATTCAGAACAATGAACTCTGAGTCAGATTAGATTTTATTAGATTTTAGATTTTAAAGACTAGGGAAAATATTAGACTTCAAAGAATTCCCACCCCCCCCGGGGTAAAGAGTGAGCAGGAGATGACTTTACTACTAATAATAATAATAATAAATTAGGCTCACATCAGACTTCTCAAGAACAATATACCAAGGAAAACTACCGGTAGGATCCCATTTTTAAAAACTCAAGGAGGGGCGCCTGGGTGGCTCAGTCAGTGAAGCCTCTGACCTCGGCTCAGGTCATGATCTTGCTCTTCTGGAGTTCAAGCCCTGTGTCAGTCTCTGTGCTCATAGCTCAGAGCCTGCCTGTTTCATATTCTCTGTCTCCCTTTCTCTCTGCCCCTACCCTGCTCGGGGTCTCTCTCTCTCTCTCTCTTTATCTCTCTCTCTCCCTCTCTCTCAAAAATACAAAAACATTAAACTCAAGGAAACAAAGTTCAAGCTAGTAATCCTGTCCTTCAAGTATCAGAGTGACAGATAAACAGTTTTGAACATGAAAGAATTTACAAACATGATAGTGACGGATAAACAGTTTTGAACATGAAAGAATTTACAAACATGATAGTGACAGATAAACAGTTTTGAACATGAAAGAATTTCCTTGAGTTTTGAAAACTCCAGGAAACAAAGTTCAAGCTAGTTATCCTGTCCTTCAAGTATCAGAGTGATAAACAGTTTTGAACATGAAAAAGGTTAGGAAGTTCTTAGAATTTAATATATTTAATTGTAGATCCAGAACTAAAACAGTGGTGGGGACATGGGTGTGAGTGTTATATATTCTGACAAAGTAGAAAGAATAAAACTAAAAATGAGTGAAGAGAGAAAGGGAAGATAGAGTAAGATCATTCCCTATTGTATAAATATTAAGTGGCGATTCTAAGATACCACTTAAAATGGACAAACCAGATGGTAAAGGTTAAATAAGAAAACAGATTTAAGATTCCCTAAAATACACACATACACATAAACACACATGCAGTGTATGAAGGTGACAATTAGAACAAAAAGTGTAAATCTTCCTAAATACCGAAAGAAACCTTAAAAAAAAAAAAAAAAAAAAAAAAAACAGCCCAGAGGAAGATGGCAGCGTAGGAGGATGCTGGGCTCACCGCGTCCTGCTGATCACTTAGATTCCACCCACACCTGCCTAAATAACCCAGAAAACCACCAGAAGACTAGCAGAACGGATTCTCCGGAGCGAAGCATAGACGAGAGGCCCATGGAAGAGGGTAGGAAGGGCGGAGAGGCGGTGTGCGCTACACGGACTGGCGGGAGGGAGCTGGGGCAGAGGGGCGGCCTGCTGGCCAAGGAGAGCCCCGAGTCTGGCTTGCAAAAGCCGAGGGGCCGGACGGAGTGTGTTCTGACAGCGAGCGGGGCTTAACATCTGGAAGGTTATAAATTAACAGCTCTGCTCAGAGAACGGGAAGGCTGGAGGACAACGGGAGGGAGAGTTGCTGAGCCCCAGAGGACAGAGCTCAGCTTGGTGGGGAACAAAGCCGCTCTCCAGCGCCATCTCCCTCGCCCATCCCCCAGCCAAAATTCCAAAGGGAACCAGTTCCTGCCGGGGAACTTACTTGCACCGCACAAACACCCAACGCTGTGCTTCTGCGGATCCATCCCTCCGGCGGGTCTGACTCCCTCCCGGTGCCGCAGGGCCCCTCCTGAAGCGGATCACCAAAGAAAAAGCGAGCTGAGCCTGCCCCTCCCGCCCCTGAGCACCTTGCCGATCCTCCCCAGCTAATACACCAGATCCCCAGCACCACAAGCCTGGCAGTGTGCAAGTAGCCCAGATGGGCCACGCCACCCCACAGTGAATCCCGCCCCTGGGAGAGGGGAAGAGAAGGCACACACCAGCCTGACTGTGGCCGCAGAGGTGGGCTGGGGGCAGACATCAGGTCTGACTGCGGCCCCACCCACTAACGCAAGTTATTCAAGACAGCACAGGGGGAGTGCCCCACAGTCCCACACCACTCTGGGGACTATCCAAAATGATGAAATGGAAGAATTCCCCTCAGAAAAACGTGCAGAAATAACAACAGCTAACGAACTGATCAAAAATAATTTAAACAATATAACAGAAAGTGAATTTAGAATAATAGTCATAAAATTAATCACTGGGCTTGAAAACAGTATAGAGGACAGCAGAGAATCTATTGCTACAGAGATCAAGGGACTAACGAACAGCCAGGAGGAGCTAAAAAATGCTATTAATGAGCTGCAAAATAAAATGGAGGTGACCACAGCTCGGATTGAAGAGGCAGAGGATAGAATAGGTGAACTAGAAGATAAAATTATGGAAAAAGAAGCTGAGAAAAAGAGAGATAAAAAAAATCCAGGAGTATGAGGGGAAAATTAGAGAACTAAGTGATGCACTAAAGAGAAATAATCTATGCATAATTGGTATTCCAGAGGAGGAAGAGAGAAGGAAAGGTGCTGAAGGTGTACTTGAAGAAATAATAGCTGAGAACTTCCCTGACCTGGGGAAGGAAAAAGGCACTGAAACCTGAGAGGCACAGAGAACTCCCTTCAGACGTAACTTGAATCGATCTTCTGCACGACATATCATAGTGAAACTGGCAAAATACAAGGAAAGAGATAAAATTCTGAAAGCAGTGAGGGATAAACGTGCTCTTAACATATAAAGGGAGACCGATAAGACTCGTGACGGATCTCTCTACTGAAACTTGGCAGGCCAGAAAGGAATGGCAGGAGATCTTCAATGTGATGAACAGAAAAAAATATGCAGCCAAGAATCCTTTGTCCAGCAAGTCTGTCATTTAGAATAGAAGGAGAGATAAAGGTCTTCCCAAACAAAAACTGAAGGAATTCATCACCACTAAACCAGCCCTACAAGAGATCCTAAGGGGGATCCTGTGAGACAAAGTACCAGAGAAGTCACTACAAGCATGAAACATACAGACATCACAATGACTCTAAACCAATATCTTTCTATAATAACACTGAATGTAAATGGACTAAATGCTCCAACCGAAAGACATAGGGTATCAGAATGGATAAAAAAACAAGACCCATCTATTTGCTGTCTACAAGAGACTCACTTTAGACCTGAGGACACCTTCAGGTTGAAAGTGAGGGGATGGAGAACTATCTATCATGCTACTGGAAGTCAAAAGAAAGCTGGAGTAGCCATACTTATATCAGACAAACTTGACTTTAAATTAAAGGCTGTAACAAGAGATGAAGAAGGGCATTATATAATAATTACAGGGTTTATCCATCAGGAAGAGCTAACAATTATAAATGTCTATGTGCCAAATACAGGAGCCCCCAAATATATAAAACAATTACTCACAAGCATAAGCCACCTTATTGATAAGAATGTGGTAATTGCAGGGGACTTTAATACTCCACTTAAAGCAGTGGATAGATCATCTGGACACACGGTCAATAAAGAAACAAGGGCCCTGAATGATGCATTGGATCAGATGGACTTGACAGATATATTTAGAACTCTGCATCCCAAAGCAACAGAATATACTTTCTTCTCAAATACACATGCAACATTCTCCAAGATAGATCACATACTGGGTCACAAAACAGCCCTTCATTAGTATACAAGAATTGAGATCATACCATGCATACTTTCAGGCCACAATGCTATGAAGCTTGAAATCAACCACAGGAAAAAGTCTGGAAAACCTCCAAAAGCATGGAGGTTAAAGAACATCCTACTAAAGAATGAATGGGTCCACCAGGCAATTAGAGAAGAAATTAAACAATATATGGAAACAAATGAAAATGAAAATACAACAATCCAAATGCTTTGGGATGCAACGAAGGCAGTCCTGAGAGGAAAATACATTGCAATCCAGGCCTATCTCAAGAAACAAAAAAAAATCCCAAATACAAAATCTAACAGCACACCTGAAAGAAATAGAAGCAGAATAGCAAAGACAGCCTAAACCCAGCAGAAGAAGAGAAATAATAAAGATCAGAGCAGAAATAAATATAGAATCTAAAAAACTGTAGAGCAGATCAACGAAACCAAGAGTTGGTTTTTTGAAAAATTAAACAAAATTGATAAACCTCTAGCCAGGCTTCTCAAAAAGAAAAGGGAGATGACCCAAATAGATAAAATCATGAATTAAAATGGAATTATTACAACCAGTCCCTCAGAAATACATCAATTATCAGGGAATACTATGAAAAATTATATGCCAACAAACTGGACAACCTGGAAGAAATGGACAAATTCCTAAACATCTACACACTTCCAAAACTCAATCAGGAGGAAATAGAAAGCTTGAACAGACCCATAACCAGCGAAGAAATTGAATCAGTTATCAAAAATCTCCCAACAAATAAGAGTCCAGGACCAGATGGCTTCCCAGGGGAGCTCTACCAGACGTTTAAAGCAGAGATAATACCTATCCTTCTCAAGCTATTCCAAAAAATAGAAAGGGAAAGAAAACTTCCAGACTCATTCTTTGAAGCCAGTATTACTTTGATTCCTAAACCAGACAGAGACCCGGTAAAAAAAAAGAGAACTACAGGCCAATATCCCTGATGAATATGGATGCAAAAATTCTCAATAAAATACTAGCAAATCGAATTCAACAGCATATAAAAAGAATTATTCACCATGATCAAGTGGGATTCATTCCTGGGCTGCAGGGCTGGTTCAACATTCGCAAATCAATCAATGTGATACATCACATTAACAAAAGAAAAGATAAGAACCATATGATCCTGTCAATCGATGCAGAAAAAGCATTTGACAAAATTCAGCATCCTTTCTTAATAAAAACGCTCGAGAAAGGATAGAGGGAACATACTTAAACATCATAAAAGCCATGTATGAAAAGCCCACAGCTAACATCATCCTCAATGGGGAAAAACTGAGAGCTTTTTCCCTGAGATCAGGAACAGGACAGGGATGTCCACTCTCACCGCTGTTGTTTAACATAGTGTTGGAAGTTCTAGCATCCGCAATCAGGCAACAAAAGGAAATCAAAGGCATCAAAATTGGCAAAGATGAAGTTAAGCTTTCACTTTTTGCAGATAACATGATATTACACATGCAAAATCCGATAGACTCCACCAAAAGTCTGCTAGAACTGATACATGAATTCAGCAAAGTTGCAGGATACAATATCAATGTACAGAAATCAGTTGCATTCTTATGCACTAATAAGCAACAGAAAGACAAATAAAGAAATTGATCCCATTCACAATTGCACCAAGAAGCATAAAATACCTAGGGATAAATCTAACCAAAAATGTAAAAGATCTGTATGCTGACAACTATAGAAAGCTTATGAAGGAAATTGAAGAAGACATATAGAAATGGAAAAACATTCCATGCTTATGGGTTGGAAGAATAAATATTGTCAAAATGTCAAAACTACCCAAAGCTATCTACACATTCAATGAAATCCCAATCAAAATTGCACCAGCATTCTTCTCGAAACTAGAACAAGCAATCCTAAAATTTATATGGAACCACAAAAGGCCCCGAATAGCCAAAGTAATTTTGAAGAAGAAGACCAAAGCAGAAGGCATCACAATCCCAGACTTTAGCCTCTACTACAAAGCTGTAATCATCAAGACAGCATGGTATTGGCACAAAAACAGACACATAGACCAATGGAATAGAATAGAAACCCCAGAACTAGACCCACAAATGTATGGCCAACTAATCTTTGACAAAGCA
>NW_026059380.1:0-10047 GCF_023721935.1 Panthera uncia
AGAGAGCCAAAGCATAAGAGACTCTTAAAAACTGAGAACAAACTGAGAGTTGATGGGGGGGTGGGAGGGAGGGGAGGGTGGGTGATGGGTATTGAGGAGGGCACCTTTTGGGATGAGCACTGGGTGTTGTATGGAAACCAATTTGACAATAAATTTCATATATTTAAAAAAAAAAAAAAGAAAGAAACTAAGCCAGATTGGTTGCCCAATTTGTTGGCATATTTTTCATAATATTCTCTTATAATCTTTTGTATTTCTATGGTTTTGGTTGTTATTTCTCTTTCATTTCTGATTTTGTTTGAGTCTTTTTTTTTTTTAAGTTAAGTCTGGCTAAAAGTTTATCAATTTTATTTCCCTTTTAAACAACCAGCTCCTGGTTTCATTGATCTGTTTTTGTTGTTTTTGTTTTGGGGGGGGTTTATTTGTGTTTTTTGTTTTGGGGTTTTTTTGTTTTGTTTTGTTTTAGTTTCTATTTTATTTCTGCTTTAATTCTTATTATTTCCTTCCTTCCTTCTACTGGTTTTGGGTTTTGTTTGTTGTCCTTTTTCTAGCTCCTTTAGATGAAAGGTTAAGTTGCTTGTTTGAGATTTTTCTTCTTGAGGTAGATTTGTATTGCTATGAACTTCCCTCTTAGTACAGCTTTTGCTGCATCCCAGAGGTTTGGGACCATTGTGTTTTCATTATCATTTCCCTCCATGTGTTTTTTTTATTTTCTCTTTGGTTTCTTGGTTGACCCATCCATTATCTTAGTATCATGTTATTTAACCTGCATGTATGTATTTGTGTTCTTTCCAGATCTCTTCTTGTGATTTCTAGTTTTTTTGATGTTGTAGTCAGAAAAGATGTATGATTTCAGTCTTTCTGAATTTTTTGAAACTTGTTTTGTCTCCTAACATGTGATCTATTCTGGAGAATGTTCCGCATGCACTGGAAAAGAATGTATATTCTGCTGTTTTTTCATAGAATGTTATGCATATAACTTGTTAGATCCACCTGATCCAATGTGTCATCCAAAGCCACTATTTCCTTGTTGCTTTTCTGTTTGGATGATCTATCCATTGATGTAAGTGGGGTGTTAAAATCTCCCACTGTTATTGTATTACTATCAGTTACTTCCATTATGTTTGTTATTAGCTGCTTTATCTATTTGGGTCCTCCCATGCTGAGTACATAAATATTTACAGTTGTTACACATTGTTGGATTGTTCCTTTTATGATTATTTGGTGTCCTTCTTTGACTCTTGTCAGTCTTTGTTTTAAAGTCTATTTTGTCTGATTGTAAGTATTGCTACCCAGTTGTTTTTTTTTTTCACTTGTATTTGCATGATAAATGCATTTCTATCAGTTCACTTTCAGTCTGCATGTGTCTTTAGGTCTGAAAAGAGGTTCTTGTAGGCAGCATATAGATGAGTATTGCTTTTTTATCCATTCCATCACCCAGTGTCTTATTGGAGCATTTAGTACATTTACATTCAAAGTAATTGTTGATGGTATATACATATTGCCATTTTGTTTTAATATTTTTAATGTTTGTTTTTGAGAGAGAGCAGGAGCAGGGAAGGGGCAGAGAGAAAGTGACACAGAATCTGAAGCAGGCTCCGGTCTCCCAGCTGACAGCACAGAGCCCGATGTGGGGCTTAAATTCATGAACCTTGAGATCATAACCTGAGGCGAAGTCGAATGTTCAATCGACTGAGCCAGCCACCCAGGCGCCCCTGAATTGCCATTTTGTTACTGGTTTCATGGTTGTTTTTATAGTTCTCTGTTCCTTTCTTGTTCTTTTCTCTCACAATTTGCTGGCTTTCTTTAGTAATATACCTAGATTCTTTTTCTTCATATTTTGTCTATAACTGGTTTTTGATTGGTAGTTACCATTAGATTTATGTATAACATCTTATGCATATAGCAATCTATATTAAGTAGATTGCCCCTAAAATTTGTACCCATTCTAAAAGCACTACATTTTTACTCTTCACCCCCTCCCATGTTTTAGGTATATGGTGTCATACTTTGCATCCTTTTATTTTGTGAAACCCTTGACTGATTTTTATAGATATATTTAATTTTACTGCTTTTATGCTTCCTACTATTCTTACTCTTACTTATGGTCTTTCCTTTCCAAAGAGTCCCCTTTAACATTTCTTATAAGGCTGGTTTAGTGGTGATGAATTCCTTTAACTCTTGTTTGTCTGGAACATTCTTTATCTCTCCTTCTCTTCTGAATGTTACCCTTGCTGGATAGAGTATTCTTAGCTGTAGGGTTTTTTCTTTCCATACTTTGAATATATTGTGCCATTCCCTTCTGGCCTGCAATGTTTTTGCCAAAAAAAATCAGCTGATAGCCTTATAGGATTTCCCTTGTATGTTACTGTTTTCTCTTACTGCTTATAAAATTCTCTATCACTACTTTTTGCCATTTAATTACTATGTGTCTTGATTGTTTTTCATTACCCTGTCCTCCAAGTCACTGATCCATCTGCTTCCTCTAGTGTATTGTTTATTCTCTCCAGTGTATTCTGGATTTCAGTTAATTGAGTTCATCTTTCACTAGTTCTTTTTTATGTTTTTCTCTTTGTTGAGGTTCTCACTGGAGTCCTCCACCCTTTTCAGAAGTCCAGTGAGTATCTTTATGACGATCACCTTAAATTCTCTAGCAGGCATATTACTTATCTCTACTTCATTTAGCTCTTTTACTGTTTTTTGTCCTGTTCTTTTATTTGGAACATAGTCTTTTGTCTCCTCATTTTGACTAACTCTGTTTTTGTGTGTTAGGTAAGCCAGCTATGTCTCCTGCTTTTGAAAATAGTGACCTTATGAAGACAAGTCCTATAATGCCCTGCAGTGTCCCCTGTTCACTCCAGGGGTGTCTCCTGAGTATGTTGCGTGTGCCCTACTGTTGTGGTTGAGCCACATGTGCCTTCAGTCCAGTCTTCTGAAATGGCTCTCTTTGCCTATTGCAGATAGGGTTCAGTCCCTATGTTGTTAATGGGCCAGTCCGGGGCTACCTTGAGTCAGACGAGGTGTTTGTCAGAGATGCAGTATCACTAAACTGCAGGGTGCTATCTCTGTGTTGTCCTCTGAGAAGCTTTTGTTGGTGGGTGGAATCTACAGTCAGACCATGTCTGACCTCTACCCACTGCTGGGGTTGCAGTGGGACTGGTATGCGTGGTTGTCTTCTACTCTTTGTGGGGCAGGAGTTACTTTGGAGTGGTGCTGCCCCTGCTGGGGCTGCTTGCACATTTGCACACTGCCACACTTGTGGCACTGCTTTGACTTCTGCTTAGGGCCTGTTGGAGCGGGGGAGGGGAAGGCAAGTCCACAGGAGAGCACTCTGTTAACAGGCTAGTTGGGGAGTGTTTCTAGTGGCTCCCCCAGTGTTTCCTGTATCTAGGCTGTGGGGAGGGGGGAGTAAATTGCACTCTCTAGCTTTTTTGTTCTTAGAGAAGTCTCCTAAAAATCCCTGCCATTCCAGCATACATTCTGAGATTCGTAAATGAATCTTCCCCAGGTGTTTTTCAAACTGCTGCTTCTAGTCTAGATCTAAGTTGGGTTCTTTCTTATACTCTCTCTTTTAGGGCAGGGACTCAGTTTCTCTCATGCTCTCCCGGAGCAAAGCCCACTGATTTTTAGAATTCCAGTTTTTAAGCCTCACTGATTGTAAGAACTCGAATGCTAAGACCCTGTGGTTTTCAAAGCCATATGTTACGAGGGTTTTCTTCTTCCCAGTACAGGTCTCCCATACCTCAGATGCCTAATGAGGCATCTTCTCCTTTCTGTTTTTGTGCCTGTGGCGTCACTTCCTCCTACAGACAGTCTCCCAGTTATTTTGGTTGCCAACCACATCTTTGATGTGGACTCTTCCCTACAATTAGCTGTAGAGTCTGCTCTGCCAGTCTTCAGGTTGTTTTCTGGGTTACTTATACTGATGTGGATGTTATCTCTCTGCATGCATGAGATGAGGTGAGCTTAGGATCCTCTTACTTCACTATCTTCCCTGGAAGTTTTGGGAAACTATTAAAATACCCCAAGCAAATAAAAAATAAACAAACTTGAGGACATACTAATAGGGGTATTGATGGAAGAGGCATTGATAAAAGGAAAGAAAACAAGAAAAATAATGAAAATGAGATGCAGAAAGAAGTAAAAAGCTTGAGAAAGAAAGTGTATGAAATGCAATGTAGACAAAGGGAGACCCAACATATTTATAATTAGAGTCCCTGCAGAAGAGAAATCAATGGAACACAACTAACGATTAAGCCATAATTCAAAGCAACTTTTCAGAAGTAAGAGAAAAACTGAAATCTACACACTAAAAGGGCCCACCTTGGACAGATTGATTCAGAACAATGAACTCTGAGTCAGATTAGATTTTATTAGATTTTAGATTTTAAAGACTAGGGAAAATATTAGACTTCAAAGAATTCCCACCCCCCCCGGGGTAAAGAGTGAGCAGGAGATGACTTTACTAATAATAATAATAATAAATTAGGCTCACATCAGACTTCTCAAGAACAATATACCAAGGAAAACTACCGGTAGGATCCCATTTTTAAAAACTCAAGGAGGGGCGCCTGGGTGGCTCAGTCAGTGAAGCCTCTGACCTCGGCTCAGGTCATGATCTTGCTCTTCTGGAGTTCAAGCCCTGTGTCAGTCTCTGTGCTCATAGCTCAGAGCCTGCCTGTTTCATATTCTCTGTCTCCCTTTCTCTCTGCCCCTACCCTGCTCGGGGTCTCTCTCTCTCTCTCTCTTTATCTCTCTCTCTCCCTCTCTCTCAAAAATACAAAAACATTAAACTCAAGGAAACAAAGTTCAAGCTAGTAATCCTGTCCTTCAAGTATCAGAGTGACAGATAAACAGTTTTGAACATGAAAGAATTTACAAACATGATAGTGACGGATAAACAGTTTTGAACATGAAAGAATTTACAAACATGATAGTGACAGATAAACAGTTTTGAACATGAAAGAATTTCCTTGAGTTTTGAAAACTCCAGGAAACAAAGTTCAAGCTAGTTATCCTGTCCTTCAAGTATCAGAGTGATAAACAGTTTTGAACATGAAAAAGGTTAGGAAGTTCTTAGAATTTAATATATTTAATTGTAGATCCAGAACTAAAACAGTGGTGGGGACATGGGTGTGAGTGTTATATATTCTGACAAAGTAGAAAGAATAAAACTAAAAATGAGTGAAGAGAGAAAGGGAAGATAGAGTAAGATCATTCCCTATTGTATAAATATTAAGTGGCGATTCTAAGATACCACTTAAAATGGACAAACCAGATGGTAAAGGTTAAATAAGAAAACAGATTTAAGATTCCCTAAAATACACACATACACATAAACACACATGCAGTGTATGAAGGTGACAATTAGAACAAAAAGTGTAAATCTTCCTAAATACCGAAAGAAACCTTAAAAAAAAAAAAAAAAAAAAAAAAAAAACAGCCCAGAGGAAGATGGCAGCGTAGGAGGATGCTGGGCTCACCGCGTCCTGCTGATCACTTAGATTCCACCCACACCTGCCTAAATAACCCAGAAAACCACCAGAAGACTAGCAGAACGGATTCTCCGGAGCGAAGCATAGACGAGAGGCCCATGGAAGAGGGTAGGAAGGGCAGAGAGGCGGTGTGCGCTACACGGACTGGCGGGAGGGAGCTGGGGCAGAGGGGCGGCCTGCTGGCCAAGGAGAGCCCCGAGTCTGGCTTGCAAAAGCCGAGGGGCCGGACGGAGTGTGTTCTGACAGCGAGCGGGGCTTAACATCTGGAAGGTTATAAATTAACAGCTCTGCTCAGAGAACGGGAAGGCTGGAGGACAACGGGAGGGAGAGTTGCTGAGCCCCAGAGGACAGAGCTCAGCTTGGTGGGGAACAAAGCCGCTCTCCAGCGCCATCTCCCTCGCCCATCCCCCAGCCAAAATTCCAAAGGGAACCAGTTCCTGCCGGGGAACTTACTTGCACCGCACAAACACCCAACGCTGTGCTTCTGCGGATCCATCCCTCCGGCGGGTCTGACTCCCTCCCGGTGCCGCAGGGCCCCTCCTGAAGCGGATCACCAAAGAAAAAGCGAGCTGAGCCTGCCCCTCCCGCCCCTGAGCACCTTGCCGATCCTCCCCAGCTAATACACCAGATCCCCAGCACCACAAGCCTGGCAGTGTGCAAGTAGCCCAGATGGGCCACGCCACCCCACAGTGAATCCCGCCCCTGGGAGAGGGGAAGAGAAGGCACACACCAGCCTGACTGTGGCCGCAGAGGTGGGCTGGGGGCAGACATCAGGTCTGACTGCGGCCCCACCCACTAACGCAAGTTATTCAAGACAGCACAGGGGGAGTGCCCCACAGTCCCACACCACTCTGGGGACTATCCAAAATGATGAAATGGAAGAATTCCCCTCAGAAAACGTGCAGAAATAACAACAGCTAACGAACTGATCAAAAATAATTTAAACAATATAACAGAAAGTGAATTTAGAATAATAGTCATAAAATTAATCACTGGGCTTGAAAACAGTATAGAGGACAGCAGAGAATCTATTGCTACAGAGATCAAGGGACTAACGAACAGCCAGGAGGAGCTAAAAAATGCTATTAATGAGCTGCAAAATAAAATGGAGGTGACCACAGCTCGGATTGAAGAGGCAGAGGATAGAATAGGTGAACTAGAAGATAAAATTATGGAAAAAGAAGCTGAGAAAAAGAGAGATAAAAAAAATCCAGGAGTATGAGGGGAAAATTAGAGAACTAAGTGATGCACTAAAGAGAAATAATCTATGCATAATTGGTATTCCAGAGGAGGAAGAGAGAAGGAAAGGTGCTGAAGGTGTACTTGAAGAAATAATAGCTGAGAACTTCCCTGACCTGGGGAAGGAAAAAGGCACTGAAACCTGAGAGGCACAGAGAACTCCCTTCAGACGTAACTTGAATCGATCTTCTGCACGACATATCATAGTGAAACTGGCAAAATACAAGGAAAGAGATAAAATTCTGAAAGCAGTGAGGGATAAACGTGCTCTTAACATATAAAGGGAGACCGATAAGACTCGTGACGGATCTCTCTACTGAAACTTGGCAGGCCAGAAAGGAATGGCAGGAGATCTTCAATGTGATGAACAGAAAAAAATATGCAGCCAAGAATCCTTTGTCCAGCAAGTCTGTCATTTAGAATAGAAGGAGAGATAAAGGTCTTCCCAAACAAAAACTGAAGGAATTCATCACCACTAAACCAGCCCTACAAGAGATCCTAAGGGGGATCCTGTGAGACAAAGTACCAGAGAAGTCACTACAAGCATGAAACATACAGACATCACAATGACTCTAAACCAATATCTTTCTATAATAACACTGAATGTAAATGGACTAAATGCTCCAACCGAAAGACATAGGGTATCAGAATGGATAAAAAAACAAGACCCATCTATTTGCTGTCTACAAGAGACTCACTTTAGACCTGAGGACACCTTCAGGTTGAAAGTGAGGGGATGGAGAACTATCTATCATGCTACTGGAAGTCAAAAGAAAGCTGGAGTAGCCATACTTATATCAGACAAACTTGACTTTAAATTAAAGGCTGTAACAAGAGATGAAGAAGGGCATTATATAATAATTACAGGGTTTATCCATCAGGAAGAGCTAACAATTATAAATGTCTATGTGCCAAATACAGGAGCCCCCAAATATATAAAACAATTACTCACAAGCATAAGCCACCTTATTGATAAGAATGTGGTAATTGCAGGGGACTTTAATACTCCACTTAAAGCAGTGGATAGATCATCTGGACACACGGTCAATAAAGAAACAAGGGCCCTGAATGATGCATTGGATCAGATGGACTTGACAGATATATTTAGAACTCTGCATCCCAAAGCAACAGAATATACTTTCTTCTCAAATACACATGCAACATTCTCCAAGATAGATCACATACTGGGTCACAAAACAGCCCTTCATTAGTATACAAGAATTGAGATCATACCATGCATACTTTCAGGCCACAATGCTATGAAGCTTGAAATCAACCACAGGAAAAAGTCTGGAAAACCTCCAAAAGCATGGAGGTTAAAGAACATCCTACTAAAGAATGAATGGGTCCACCAGGCAATTAGAGAAGAAATTAAACAATATATGGAAACAAATGAAAATGAAAATACAACAATCCAAATGCTTTGGGATGCAACGAAGGCAGTCCTGAGAGGAAAATACATTGCAATCCAGGCCTATCTCAAGAAACAAAAAAAAATCCCAAATACAAAATCTAACAGCACACCTGAAAGAAATAGAAGCAGAATAGCAAAGACAGCCTAAACCCAGCAGAAGAAGAGAAATAATAAAGATCAGAGCAGAAATAAATATAGAATCTAAAAAACTGTAGAGCAGATCAACGAAACCAAGAGTTGGTTTTTTGAAAAATTAAACAAAATTGATAAACCTCTAGCCAGGCTTCTCAAAAAGAAAAGGGAGATGACCCAAATAGATAAAATCATGAATTAAAATGGAATTATTACAACCAGTCCCTCAGAAATACATCAATTATCAGGGAATACTATGAAAAATTATATGCCAACAAACTGGACAACCTGGAAGAAATGGACAAATTCCTAAACATCTACACACTTCCAAAACTCAATCAGGAGGAAATAGAAAGCTTGAACAGACCCATAACCAGCGAAGAAATTGAATCAGTTATCAAAAATCTCCCAACAAATAAGAGTCCAGGACCAGATGGCTTCCCAGGGGAGCTCTACCAGACGTTTAAAGCAGAGATAATACCTATCCTTCTCAAGCTATTCCAAAAAATAGAAAGGGAAAGAAAACTTCCAGACTCATTCTTTGAAGCCAGTATTACTTTGATTCCTAAACCAGACAGAGACCCGGTAAAAAAAAAGAGAACTACAGGCCAATATCCCTGATGAATATGGATGCAAAAATTCTCAATAAAATACTAGCAAATCGAATTCAACAGCATATAAAAAGAATTATTCACCATGATCAAGTGGGATTCATTCCTGGGCTGCAGGGCTGGTTCAACATTCGCAAATCAATCAATGTGATACATCACATTAACAAAAGAAAAGATAAGAACCATATGATCCTGTCAATCGATGCAGAAAAAGCATTTGACAAAATTCAGCATCCTTTCTTAATAAAAACGCTCGAGAAAGGATAGAGGGAACATACTTAAACATCATAAAAGCCATGTATGAAAAGCCCACAGCTAACATCATCCTCAATGGGGAAAAACTGAGAGCTTTTTCCCTGAGATCAGGAACAGGACAGGGATGTCCACTCTCACCGCTGTTGTTTAACATAGTGTTGGAAGTTCTAGCATCCGCAATCAGGCAACAAAAGGAAATCAAAGGCATCAAAATTGGCAAAGATGAAGTTAAGCTTTCACTTTTTGCAGATAACATGATATTACACATGCAAAATCCGATAGACTCCACCAAAAGTCTGCTAGAACTGATACATGAATTCAGCAAAGTTGCAGGATACAATATCAATGTACAGAAATCAGTTGCATTCTTATGCACTAATAAGCAACAGAAAGACAAATAAAGAAATTGATCCCATTCACAATTGCACCAAGAAGCATAAAATACCTAGGGATAAATCTAACCAAAAATGTAAAAGATCTGTATGCTGACAACTATAGAAAGCTTATGAAGGAAATTGAAGAAGACATATAGAAATGGAAAAACATTCCATGCTTATGGGTTGGAAGAATAAATATTGTCAAAATGTCAAAACTACCCAAAGCTATCTACACATTCAATGAAATCCCAATCAAAATTGCACCAGCATTCTTCTCGAAACTAGAACAAGCAATCCTAAAATTTATATGGAACCACAAAAGGCCCCGAATAGCCAAAGTAATTTTGAAGAAGAAGACCAAAGCAGAAGGCATCACAATCCCAGACTTTAGCCTCTACTACAAAGCTGTAATCATCAAGACAGCATGGTATTGGCACAAAAACAGACACATAGACCAATGGAATAGAATAGAAACCCCAGAACTAGACCCACAAATGTATGGCCAACTAATCTTTGACAAAGCA
>NW_026059381.1:0-10028 GCF_023721935.1 Panthera uncia
ACTTTCCTAGGTGGGGTTACCTGAGTCAGCTAGTTTCCCCCCCCCCCCTTTAAATAAAACCAGTTTCTATCACCTGCTAAGATTGCAAAAACCAGTCCTAACATTAATAGTGAACGTAAGAGCCAACAGTTACGAAATGTTACTCTCCGCCAGGCACATTTTACGCACTTACCTCAGTCAACCTTCACCACACAACCCTGTGGGTTAGGCACTCCTTTTACCCAAATGATAGAAAGGAGAGAACTTCGGAACCTCACAGAGGTCCGGCACTTTGTCAAGGTTTCACAATGTGCACCCCTGGTGGAACCAGTATCCATGTGGCATAGACACCGCTTATTTTCTATACTTTAAACTGTTTAAGGGGAAAATTAGGAACTTTGAAATCGGCTTACGGCAGCGCTTCTGGGCTGTGGCTGCACAAGAGAACCACCTGTGACACTTTAAAAGCAATCCCATCAGTCAGGCCACACCCCGTGATCAAGCAAATGCAAGTCTTCTGGCTAGGGTCCCAAGTGTTGGTATTTTTTTTTCCCCCAAGCTCCCTGGTGATTCCCCATGTGTGGCCCTGGTCAAGAACCCCCTCCTCTAAGGTTTAGGATTTATCTTTATCACAGAAAACGCTGCATCCCCCTCCTTGCTGTATAACAGAGAGTAGAGATGTGCTTGATCCTCCACCAAATTAAATTGGAATCCAGGATTAAATTGGAATTTCCAGAATTAAACTGGGGTTTCAGTTAAAAACATTTTGAAGGCAGAAAAATAGGACTTCTGTGCAGTATTATATATATATATATAATATATTATATAATGTATATATATTATATATTATATTATATATATTATATATATATATTAAAGTATTGTTTATTTGGGCCATAAAGAAAGGTAGTCAGAACAGTAACCCTAAATTGTATTAAGCCCCCAGTGATGCACAGCTTTTGCCAGTACAGCCAGCTATCAAAACAGGAGAGACACAGGAAGAATATTATCTGAGCCTTGGTGGCACCAAATCACTCCATGTTTGGGTTTTAACACCTGAATCCTGGCTCTGATAAAATAGCTATAGTAATAATAATGTATGTCCCCCAGACAGTGGGGCTTTCAGCCATATTTCCATGCCATTTTCAGGGAGTGTCTAAAAGGACAAAGACTTTTTCTTCGGGGGAGACTTGCAGAAGATACAATTTGGGGTCTGTCACTGCATTTATCCATCAGTCTGTCAGTGGGTTGTAAGGAACTAATTCATCACTCCATTCTTTTTCTCTTTTCCTGCAAGGAGAGTTGCCAGTGAGGTTCTCAATGTGGCCTTTTAGACAGAAATAAAGCTGTCCTTTTCTCAGAAAAGTGTTTTATTATATTCTCTTGATGAGCCTGAGCTACGCTGGATTCTAGCCCGTGGGACAAAAAGGATGGCAGGGTTGAAAACATTAGCTTGCACCTGCTGGAAGTGTTTGGACCCATCTGCGAAGTAGACATGACCTCACACTACCCTTTCAGCTCTATGTCTCCAGACTCATTCTAACCCTACTGAGGGGGCAGCCCCACCCTCAGGCCACTTTCTGTAAAGGTTCTTTCTCCATATGTTAAATTTGTGTGTTTTGGTGGGTAGGAAGTATAATGGCACAGACAGTTGGCGTGGGGGTTAAAAAGACAAGATTTGGACCCAGGCAGTCTTGGGTTCTGTATTAGCCAGCTCCAGTGGCCCTAACCACCTGTGTGGCTTCAACAAAAGAAATTCCTTTTTATTCCTGGAGGCAGGAAGTCCAAGATCAAGGTGCAGTAAAATTTGGTTCCTTGGTGAGAACTCTCTCCTGGCTTGCAGAGAGCCGTCGTCTCTCTATCCTCAGATGGTGGAGGTAGAAAGACCTATGGCTTCTTCCTGCTCTTGTAAATACACTAATCCCATCACGGGCACACCATTCGCAAGATTTCATCCAAACCTGATCACCTGCCAAAGGTCCCGCTTCCAAATACTATCACGTGGGGGTTAAGGCTTCATTACATGTATGAACTTTGTGGGGGGAGACACAAACACTCAGTCCATAACACCCTCTGAGTCTGTATTTATCAGGATTCTTTTCACGGCAAGTGACAGAAAGCCCAGATCAAAACTGGATTAAGTGCAGAAATGACTTTGTTGATTCACCTGAATATCCGGGGATATTCTCGCATGAGGCACGTCTGGATTCAGGGGCTCAAATGGTAACACCTGGAACCATTCTCTCGTCTTTCACTTCCTTCCTTGGTGTAGGTTTTATTCTCAGATAGGCTAAGATATCCCCATCTCCTATAGGCTAGCATTCTATAGCCTGAGCCACCCGAGCCAAGAAAAAAAGACAGCATATTCCCTAAATCTCCAACAAAAGTTCCATACCTGGTTCTTATTGGCCTCCTATGCCCATCTCTGAACCAATAAAAGAGGCAGAAGCATAGGATATTCAGACTGGCCAGTTCTCAGGCACAAAAAGCCCCAAGTCAAATCTACTTGAGCTACATGCTAATGACAAGGGGGGAAATGTTGAATGAGACAGCAGAGGCCCACTACAGAGCCCCAATTTCTTAGTCCATAAAATTAGAAAATGGTAACAAACTTTGAAGACCGCTATGAGAATGCAATTAAATAATGCTGTTAATGAAATACTACATGGCACCAACAGCACCACCTGGGACTAAATAGATTGTTAATTGTGCACACACATGCACACACGTGCGTGTGTTCCAACGTTCTCATTCCGTAAGGACCTGCCCTTGACATACTTGCTTCCCCTTAGCATAGCATAGCAAATGTATGTCTTCTGTAATGCACGGTAGAAAGCATTACTCAGGCATACTGGCCTTCCTGAGACAAGATGTTCAAATTAATGAGACCTCAGCAAAGATGAGTAACTCTTCCAAAAGGGACACCTCCAGAGTCTCTCAAGAGGGAGAGACCAATGCCCCCTAAATGCTTTGGATGAGGAAGCCACCAGGGTCTCAGGTATTTCCCAGTGAAATGTAAATGGACACAGGAAAGGCTTCATCTTAAATGCCAGCTGATAGACCAGTTATCACTCAGCACCCTCGGCAGGGATTCTTTGAAATAGGACTTGACAGACACTCTGGAGGGAGAAGGGAAAGGAAGGCACATAAGGTGATAGCAGAGAGAGAAAAGGGTGCCTAATTTCTGCTTTTAATTTTTCCTGGGGCAGTTTTCATACATTTCCCTGTCAAATCTGAGCTCATGAGACACTTAGAAGAATGATGGCAGCTTCAGTGAAGAGAGACCCTATGTGCCAGACTCTAGACAAGGCACTCAGGAGTGTGATTTTATTTAATCCCAGCTCCCCCTGTGCCCTACCTGTGTGGCCTTGGGCAAGTTACAGCAGCTCAAGGAGATGCCATTTCTTTTTTTCAGCTGAAATACCCAATGATAATGGGCTAACACGTATTTACTATATACTGGGCATGTTTTTACATGTATTAACTAATTTAAGCTTTATAATATCCCTATAAGTAGTATTATTTCTATTTTAAAAATGAGACTACTGAGGTTCAGAGAGGTTAAGTAATTTGCCCAAGGTCACATGGCTAGTAAGTGAGAGCCCAGATTTGAACATAGATAAAGGCCAAGCTCTTGGTTTCTATATTGCCTCCTAACACTGAACTTATCAAACAGTGGATGCTCAGGAACATAAACTGTTAGTGCTATTTCTCTAGGCTATTAAGGTGTTAATAATAGAGGAAAATTTTTTTCATCAACATTATCATTATTAGAAGTTTCAACAAAGCTATATTCAAAGGTATTCCAAAGGTATTTAATTTGGAAAATAAAAATAAGAGAACAAACTATCATGTGCTATCTACATCGGTAATACTTGGAGGATTTTAAAGCAAGCAATAGAAACCTATCCTAACACATTCAAGAAAGAATGAATTAGTTATTGAAAGGATACTTGAAAGGTCATAGAAATGAACGGGAGAGCTAAATATCTATATGCTAATATATAGACATGGATGGATATATTAATCAAAATGGGATTAAGATGGGGTAACTCCTTTCATAATGTATATATATTATCAATGTATTTACCATATTCATGATGTATGCTTTAAAGATCTTATAATTTCATCAGAGGGACAGAAGCAGAAACTCATCAACAGTCTCAAACATAAATGACTTTGCTTCAATCACCTCCCACCCCGTGTCTTGGCTCAAGATTCAGATTGCCATGAGACAGCTCAGATTGCAAAGCGTGGGCCACTGACTCAGCCCTGTAGCCAGGGGGCAGAGTTCAGAGCCCATGCAACACAGGGAAAGGGTAGTTCCCCAAAGGAAGTGACACAGAGCAAACAAAATAGCCAATGACAAAATACAACTACTCCTGTAACACCAAGATTCCTTCTAAGAATGACAGGACTTCATGGGAGGAGAGGTTCCCATCTAAATTTCAGATCATTGGAAGAGCTTCCAGACAGTCAGAAAGGGCTCAAATCACAGCCCTGTTATACTCCGTCAAGAGTCTGAAGTGCCTCAGACCCTCCTTGAGATTCAAGGCCAGAGCTGGCGAAGGACCTTCAAGGTACTTAAGCAGCTTCCCAAGGTGCAGCACCCAGAAGAAAATGCTAACTGGATTTATGGGGCACGTTATTGATAAACCCAATGACCATGTGTCATAATCAGTATGCCGATGGAGAAGCAAATGGCACTAAAGGCTTTGTATTAACCAGACAGACCCTGAGCATGATTTACATGTTGAGTGCAAACTGCTCCCAGGGGTACCCAATATGACAGGTCTAAACTGCCTCTTCTGCCTTTGCTTCTTTACTCCTTTCTCCATGTCTGAAAGGATTCAGTAGGCAGCATGACCTTTACAATGTCATCATTGCCTGTTACATCTGTGCCTGGAACTGGACTTAGAGATGTACAAATAAACCACACCCATGACTATTGCCTTTGAGATGGGACACAGCCACTGTTGGACATTGTTAAAACACTCTGGACGGAGGTATCATTTCCCCTGCCATTTCGTGAGAGCTGCTTTGATGATACAAGTATATAACATTTATTCATGTTTATCCTTCTAATACATATTAATACCCATTAACAAACAGATCATTTGCTAGAGAGTTATGACTACAAAAAATGTGTAAAATGTAGTTCGCACCTTCAAGTTTCTCATAGCCTAGTGGAGATCCAGCTTATTACAAAATGTACCAAAATAGGAGTGAAAAATCCTTGGTTCTTATCCCATTCACACCACTTATCTATCTACTCAGACTCAAGCATATCATTTACCCTTGGTTTTTTTTTTAATGTTTATTCACTTAATTTAAGAGAGAGAGAGAGTGAGAGAGAGCGAACAAATGAGAGAGGGAAGGAGAGAGAGGGAGAGAGAGAGAATCCCAAGCAGGCTCTGCGCTGTCAGCACAGAACCTTACACGGGGCTTGAACTCACGGATCATGAGATCATGACATGACACAGATCATGAGATCATCTAATCAGGGGTTGGATGCTTACACTTGATCTTAGCCAAAAGGCTGAGAAGCGATAGGGGTTGGATGCTTAAATAAGTCAGTCAGAGAAAGACAGATATCATATGTTTTCACTCATATGTGGATCTTGAGAAACTTAACAGAAGACCATGAATGAGGGAAGGGTAGGGGGAATAAAATAGTTACAAACAGAGAGGGGGCCCTCACTTACCTTTGTTAATCCCCACTTTCCTCATCTAAAAGATACCACTAATAGTAAGTCTATGCTTGTACCAAAAGGCCATTCAGAAGCTCCAACAATGGAGAGCACACAAAATCGTGTGATTCTTTGCACTCTATAAATTCAGAATGATTCTCACATTCACGTTCATTATCACACATTTCTTGAGCATCAATTATTTGCAGACTCATGCCAAAGACTTGAGATTTGAATCCACTGTAGTGCTTTAGCCTTCAAATAAATCTATTCGTATTTTTGTTAGTTAGGTAGGGCTGTATAACAAAACACACTACACACTGGCTGGCTTTCCCACAGCTCAGGGGGCTGGAAGTCCAGGTGCTGGCGTGGTTGGTTTCTGGTGGAACCTCTCGCCTTGGCTTGCAGATGGCACCTTCTTTCTGTGCCCTCACATGGTCTTTTCTCTGTGCACACAAACTCTTGGTGTCTCTTTCTCTTATTACAAGGACAGCAGTCTGTTGGATTAGGGCTCCACCCTTAAATATCTCCTTCAATTTTACCTCTTCAAAGGCCTTATCTCCAACTACTTTGGGGTTAGGGTTTCAACCTATGAGTTTTGAGGGGACACAATTCAGTTCTTGACACTACTTAAATTGACTAAATTAAGTATTATGACAGAACAGGGAGTTGAGGGGGAAGGGACCTTCAACTTTGCCAAGGCAGCAGCTCAACATTGACATCAGAACTCAGAATTTCTCTGCACACCACAGCCCTGCCCTATCCCACAGCGTGGGCTTCATCCCCATCCCACATCGTCTCACTGATGTGCCTGCCACCAGAAACCAGGGCAGTGAGCCTCTTTAAACCCAGCACAGTGAAGGAGAAAAACTGGATTTCTTTTCCCAGAAGCCCTCATCAAGGCCCTCCTAGCGTTTCATTGGCCCAGATTGGCATGGGCCAGCCCATCCCTGAGCCAATCACTAAGGAGGCAAATGGACTAACCACAACTGGCTTGGATAAAACCACCTGAAGTCAGATGGATTATGTGGAGTTAACTGTGCTTCCTTTCCTCAAGTTTATATTCTAAAGAAAGAAAGGCTAAAGTGTCATCTAAAAGGGGATTCTAGGAAGGTAGATTTTTCTTTTCAATTTTTCTTAACATGTATGCCCACTCTGTATCCATCTGGCCAAAAAAGACAAAGTTTGGAAGTGGATTTCAAATGAAGAGATGGTTTCATGGGGAAATGAGGCAGCTACATGACAAACTTTTCACCTCTTCACTAGGGGGAGAAAGAAACTCCTTTCTGATCACCTATATGCCAGTCATTGTGTGTGTTACTAGTTCATGATCTCCTTTTATGCTCATACCATACCGAGAACACTGGTAGGATGAACATTACTCCCCCTAAAGCCAAAGCAGAGGCCCAGAACTTCAAAAAAGTGTTCAAGGTCACACAGCTAATGGTGGAATCAGAAGCAGAACCCAGGTGTGTCTGGCTCCACATCCATATTATTTGCAGAACATCATGACAGACTCTTAAAGACAGGTGAAGACTTTCCTGATTTTCTCCCTTTTATAATAGCTACAACAACAGTAATAAGTACCATTTACTGAGCACTCACTATGTGCCAGGGATTGTACAGGATATTAAAACATTATAGTGACAACAACAAAAATGTATGTAGGACTTAAATACACCTCCCCACAAAAATGAATGCACTGAAGCTTCATGGAGAAAAGCTCTTATAAAGACCATTTTAAAAGACCTGAATAGATTAAGACAAACACTGAGTTCACAAATAGGATAACTTAACATTGTAAGCATATTAATTTCCCCCCATCATTAAACTGAGGACTTAATGCAGTTCTATTCAAATGTCCAGCAGAGTTTTTTGAGGAATTTGAAAAACTGATTCTAAAACATATACAGAAATATAAAAGGCATGAATATGTAAAGTAATTTTGAAAAAAAAAACAGGAATAGTAGTAGGGTTCATTTTACTGAATACTAAAACCTATTACTAAGTCACAGTAATTCTTTTTTAAGTGTGGTGTAGTCTTAGGAACAGATAAATAAATCAATGAAGCATCACAGAGATTCCAGAAACAGTCCTACATGTATAGGAGACTTGGCATTATACCCAATTGGGAAAGATTGAATTGTGTGGTAGATTTTGTTGGGAAAATTGATTCCCTGTATGGGAAAAATAAAATTGGATTCCTTCCTTCACACCTGAATGCAAAAGATAGTTTTCACTCTTATGTGGATCCTGAGAAACTTAACAGAAACCCATGGGGGAGGGGAAGGGAAAAAAAAAGAGGTTAGACTGGGAGAGCATAAGAGACTCTTAAAAACTGAGAATAAACTGAGGGTTGATGGGGGTGGGAGGGAGGGGTGGGTGGGTGATGGGTATTGAAGAGGGCACCTTTTGAGATGAGCACTGGGTGTGGTATGGAAACCAATTTGACAATAAATTTCATATAAAAAAAGAAGAAAATGGAGGAAATATCTTTGTGACTTTACAATTGTACAGATTTTAAAGCAAGATCTAAAAAGAGCCAGCTATAAGGGGAAAACGTGAAGTGTTCAACTGCATTAACATTGTGATTTCTGCCCAGAAAAGGACGTAATCTACACACTGAACACTTCTGTGGACCACGAGATGTGTGCAATGTCTAAAACTTGGCTGGTGTTGAAATCTACAAAAACCTCTACAACACAGCAGGAAAAAATCAGGAAACCCAATAGAAAAAAGGGTAAAGTCTATGAAAAGAAAATTAATAGAAGAGGAAACACTAATGGCTAACAAGTATATGAAGAGATACTCAACTTCATTAGTAATCAGAGAAAAGCAAATTAAACCAACAATGATACCACTTTACATCCATCGTATTGGCAAAAATTACAAAGTCAGAGAACATCAAGGGCTAGGGAGAAGTGTAAACTAAGCAGCCATTCCAAGCAGCAATCTCTCAGTACTCAGGGCAATTAACTGTTCATCTACCCAACAATCCCCGTGGGTGGATATGTGCCTCAGAGAAACTCTTACACAAAACCACAAGGATGCATGCGTGAGACTGTTCACCATAGTTTTCCTTGTGACAGTAAAGACTTTGAAAGTGTTCTCTCATCACTAAGGGAATGGATAAGCAAATCATAGTCTATGCATATGTTGGCCCCCCAGGCCACAGTCAGAAGGTACTGAATTAGATTTACATACAACATGAGGAGATGTCAAAAATACAGTGTTGAGTGGGAAAAAGTGAGGTTTGAGGTAACCTTTAAACCCATAAGTGGGTTTTACCATTTATGTAAATTAGTCAAAGCCAACTCTAGATATTTTATCAATTATATACATAATTGTAAATTAACATATGAAAGGAGAACTAGAGAAATCTCCATTCCATGTGCTAGAAGAAACACTTGTGGTGTGGGAGGAGCGAAAGAAAGAATGGGAGAAGGAGGAGAACATAACGAAAGGAAAGCAAATCGTGGCGAACTCGCTCTGACCAGCAAATCTGAATATATCTACTCTGTGTCCCTGAAGTACCTACCTTGCTCACCAAAAATGAGCACTGTCACATTTAATGCTCAGAATTGATGTCGGTCCTATTTTTGTTTTAAAAACAGAGAGGGTAGGCAGCTTGTCCCAGGCCGTGGAGCAAATCAGTGGAAGGTCAGAGATCTGAAACAGGCCGCGTGCCTCCGGTTCCTCACACTTAGCATCACTGTCTACCACTCGTGTTCAGAGAACTTCAGTGAAGCTCCATGTGGTAGTGCGTAACAAAGTACGAGTCTATTAATTCCCTTGCAGCTGAGCTTTCTTAGTTTCTAAGATGTCCACTAATACAGGCTTATTTTTAGTGGACTAGTAACACCTGACCAAGCAAAACAACTTCAGCTCAACAATTTCACAGCTTCTCCTGAAAAACAAACCCTAAACAAAAACTGTTTCTTGCGGCCCGTCTTTCTGCATGATGCAGCAACTTGTACTGTAGACCATCTTTTCCCAAATAAGTTGCATAAGATTTTCAGTGCCAAGTGTACAGTTATATAAGAGTCAAAATCTATAGAAACTCAATATGCCATTTTGCTTCACCATAACGAAAGCTCCCAACAGCAAATTTGCTTTCTGAAATTATATTATAGCAAAAAAAACGCAGTCTTGAAAGTTCCAGAGAACCAAATACTGGTAGCCTTAGATAATGCCTGGCACATTGTCTGTGTTTGTTAAATGTTAAGTGGATGGGTAAAATTGATGGTTAGGTGGGTGGAGGATGAATGGGTAGATGGATGTGTGTGGGGGGGGGTGGATGGATGGATGGGTAGATGGATGAATGGCTAGATGGATGGGTGGTTGGTGGGTGGATGGATG
>NW_026059382.1:0-10027 GCF_023721935.1 Panthera uncia
ACTTTCCTAGGTGGGGTTACCTGAGTCAGCTAGTTTCCCCCCCCCCCTTTAAATAAAACCAGTTTCTATCACCTGCTAAGATTGCAAAAACCAGTCCTAACATTAATAGTGAACGTAAGAGCCAACAGTTACGAAATGTTACTCTCCGCCAGGCACATTTTACGCACTTACCTCAGTCAACCTTCACCACACAACCCTGTGGGTTAGGCACTCCTTTTACCCAAATGATAGAAAGGAGAGAACTTCGGAACCTCACAGAGGTCCGGCACTTTGTCAAGGTTTCACAATGTGCACCCCTGGTGGAACCAGTATCCATGTGGCATAGACACCGCTTATTTTCTATACTTTAAACTGTTTAAGGGGAAAATTAGGAACTTTGAAATCGGCTTACGGCAGCGCTTCTGGGCTGTGGCTGCACAAGAGAACCACCTGTGACACTTTAAAAGCAATCCCATCAGTCAGGCCACACCCCGTGATCAAGCAAATGCAAGTCTTCTGGCTAGGGTCCCAAGTGTTGGTATTTTTTTTTCCCCCAAGCTCCCTGGTGATTCCCCATGTGTGGCCCTGGTCAAGAACCCCCTCCTCTAAGGTTTAGGATTTATCTTTATCACAGAAAACGCTGCATCCCCCTCCTTGCTGTATAACAGAGAGTAGAGATGTGCTTGATCCTCCACCAAATTAAATTGGAATCCAGGATTAAATTGGAATTTCCAGAATTAAACTGGGGTTTCAGTTAAAAACATTTTGAAGGCAGAAAAATAGGACTTCTGTGCAGTATTATATATATATATATAATATATTATATAATGTATATATATTATATATTATATTATATATATTATATATATATATTAAAGTATTGTTTATTTGGGCCATAAAGAAAGGTAGTCAGAACAGTAACCCTAAATTGTATTAAGCCCCCAGTGATGCACAGCTTTTGCCAGTACAGCCAGCTATCAAAACAGGAGAGACACAGGAAGAATATTATCTGAGCCTTGGTGGCACCAAATCACTCCATGTTTGGGTTTTAACACCTGAATCCTGGCTCTGATAAAATAGCTATAGTAATAATAATGTATGTCCCCCAGACAGTGGGGCTTTCAGCCATATTTCCATGCCATTTTCAGGGAGTGTCTAAAAGGACAAAGACTTTTTCTTCGGGGGAGACTTGCAGAAGATACAATTTGGGGTCTGTCACTGCATTTATCCATCAGTCTGTCAGTGGGTTGTAAGGAACTAATTCATCACTCCATTCTTTTTCTCTTTTCCTGCAAGGAGAGTTGCCAGTGAGGTTCTCAATGTGGCCTTTTAGACAGAAATAAAGCTGTCCTTTTCTCAGAAAAGTGTTTTATTATATTCTCTTGATGAGCCTGAGCTACGCTGGATTCTAGCCCGTGGGACAAAAAGGATGGCAGGGTTGAAAACATTAGCTTGCACCTGCTGGAAGTGTTTGGACCCATCTGCGAAGTAGACATGACCTCACACTACCCTTTCAGCTCTATGTCTCCAGACTCATTCTAACCCTACTGAGGGGGCAGCCCCACCCTCAGGCCACTTTCTGTAAAGGTTCTTTCTCCATATGTTAAATTTGTGTGTTTTGGTGGGTAGGAAGTATAATGGCACAGACAGTTGGCGTGGGGGTTAAAAAGACAAGATTTGGACCCAGGCAGTCTTGGGTTCTGTATTAGCCAGCTCCAGTGGCCCTAACCACCTGTGTGGCTTCAACAAAAGAAATTCCTTTTTATTCCTGGAGGCAGGAAGTCCAAGATCAAGGTGCAGTAAAATTTGGTTCCTTGGTGAGAACTCTCTCCTGGCTTGCAGAGAGCCGTCGTCTCTCTATCCTCAGATGGTGGAGGTAGAAAGACCTATGGCTTCTTCCTGCTCTTGTAAATACACTAATCCCATCACGGGCACACCATTCGCAAGATTTCATCCAAACCTGATCACCTGCCAAAGGTCCCGCTTCCAAATACTATCACGTGGGGGTTAAGGCTTCATTACATGTATGAACTTTGTGGGGGGAGACACAAACACTCAGTCCATAACACCCTCTGAGTCTGTATTTATCAGGATTCTTTTCACGGCAAGTGACAGAAAGCCCAGATCAAAACTGGATTAAGTGCAGAAATGACTTTGTTGATTCACCTGAATATCCGGGGATATTCTCGCATGAGGCACGTCTGGATTCAGGGGCTCAAATGGTAACACCTGGAACCATTCTCTCGTCTTTCACTTCCTTCCTTGGTGTAGGTTTTATTCTCAGATAGGCTAAGATATCCCCATCTCCTATAGGCTAGCATTCTATAGCCTGAGCCACCCGAGCCAAGAAAAAAAGACAGCATATTCCCTAAATCTCCAACAAAAGTTCCATACCTGGTTCTTATTGGCCTCCTATGCCCATCTCTGAACCAATAAAAGAGGCAGAAGCATAGGATATTCAGACTGGCCAGTTCTCAGGCACAAAAAGCCCCAAGTCAAATCTACTTGAGCTACATGCTAATGACAAGGGGGGAAATGTTGAATGAGACAGCAGAGGCCCACTACAGAGCCCCAATTTCTTAGTCCATAAAATTAGAAAATGGTAACAAACTTTGAAGACCGCTATGAGAATGCAATTAAATAATGCTGTTAATGAAATACTACATGGCACCAACAGCACCACCTGGGACTAAATAGATTGTTAATTGTGCACACACATGCACACACGTGCGTGTGTTCCAACGTTCTCATTCCGTAAGGACCTGCCCTTGACATACTTGCTTCCCCTTAGCATAGCATAGCAAATGTATGTCTTCTGTAATGCACGGTAGAAAGCATTACTCAGGCATACTGGCCTTCCTGAGACAAGATGTTCAAATTAATGAGACCTCAGCAAAGATGAGTAACTCTTCCAAAAGGGACACCTCCAGAGTCTCTCAAGAGGGAGAGACCAATGCCCCCTAAATGCTTTGGATGAGGAAGCCACCAGGGTCTCAGGTATTTCCCAGTGAAATGTAAATGGACACAGGAAAGGCTTCATCTTAAATGCCAGCTGATAGACCAGTTATCACTCAGCACCCTCGGCAGGGATTCTTTGAAATAGGACTTGACAGACACTCTGGAGGGAGAAGGGAAAGGAAGGCACATAAGGTGATAGCAGAGAGAGAAAAGGGTGCCTAATTTCTGCTTTTAATTTTTCCTGGGGCAGTTTTCATACATTTCCCTGTCAAATCTGAGCTCATGAGACACTTAGAAGAATGATGGCAGCTTCAGTGAAGAGAGACCCTATGTGCCAGACTCTAGACAAGGCACTCAGGAGTGTGATTTTATTTAATCCCAGCTCCCCCTGTGCCCTACCTGTGTGGCCTTGGGCAAGTTACAGCAGCTCAAGGAGATGCCATTTCTTTTTTTCAGCTGAAATACCCAATGATAATGGGCTAACACGTATTTACTATATACTGGGCATGTTTTTACATGTATTAACTAATTTAAGCTTTATAATATCCCTATAAGTAGTATTATTTCTATTTTAAAAATGAGACTACTGAGGTTCAGAGAGGTTAAGTAATTTGCCCAAGGTCACATGGCTAGTAAGTGAGAGCCCAGATTTGAACATAGATAAAGGCCAAGCTCTTGGTTTCTATATTGCCTCCTAACACTGAACTTATCAAACAGTGGATGCTCAGGAACATAAACTGTTAGTGCTATTTCTCTAGGCTATTAAGGTGTTAATAATAGAGGAAAATTTTTTTCATCAACATTATCATTATTAGAAGTTTCAACAAAGCTATATTCAAAGGTATTCCAAAGGTATTTAATTTGGAAAATAAAAATAAGAGAACAAACTATCATGTGCTATCTACATCGGTAATACTTGGAGGATTTTAAAGCAAGCAATAGAAACCTATCCTAACACATTCAAGAAAGAATGAATTAGTTATTGAAAGGATACTTGAAAGGTCATAGAAATGAACGGGAGAGCTAAATATCTATATGCTAATATATAGACATGGATGGATATATTAATCAAAATGGGATTAAGATGGGGTAACTCCTTTCATAATGTATATATATTATCAATGTATTTACCATATTCATGATGTATGCTTTAAAGATCTTATAATTTCATCAGAGGGACAGAAGCAGAAACTCATCAACAGTCTCAAACATAAATGACTTTGCTTCAATCACCTCCCACCCCGTGTCTTGGCTCAAGATTCAGATTGCCATGAGACAGCTCAGATTGCAAAGCGTGGGCCACTGACTCAGCCCTGTAGCCAGGGGGCAGAGTTCAGAGCCCATGCAACACAGGGAAAGGGTAGTTCCCCAAAGGAAGTGACACAGAGCAAACAAAATAGCCAATGACAAAATACAACTACTCCTGTAACACCAAGATTCCTTCTAAGAATGACAGGACTTCATGGGAGGAGAGGTTCCCATCTAAATTTCAGATCATTGGAAGAGCTTCCAGACAGTCAGAAAGGGCTCAAATCACAGCCCTGTTATACTCCGTCAAGAGTCTGAAGTGCCTCAGACCCTCCTTGAGATTCAAGGCCAGAGCTGGCGAAGGACCTTCAAGGTACTTAAGCAGCTTCCCAAGGTGCAGCACCCAGAAGAAAATGCTAACTGGATTTATGGGGCACGTTATTGATAAACCCAATGACCATGTGTCATAATCAGTATGCCGATGGAGAAGCAAATGGCACTAAAGGCTTTGTATTAACCAGACAGACCCTGAGCATGATTTACATGTTGAGTGCAAACTGCTCCCAGGGGTACCCAATATGACAGGTCTAAACTGCCTCTTCTGCCTTTGCTTCTTTACTCCTTTCTCCATGTCTGAAAGGATTCAGTAGGCAGCATGACCTTTACAATGTCATCATTGCCTGTTACATCTGTGCCTGGAACTGGACTTAGAGATGTACAAATAAACCACACCCATGACTATTGCCTTTGAGATGGGACACAGCCACTGTTGGACATTGTTAAAACACTCTGGACGGAGGTATCATTTCCCCTGCCATTTCGTGAGAGCTGCTTTGATGATACAAGTATATAACATTTATTCATGTTTATCCTTCTAATACATATTAATACCCATTAACAAACAGATCATTTGCTAGAGAGTTATGACTACAAAAAATGTGTAAAATGTAGTTCGCACCTTCAAGTTTCTCATAGCCTAGTGGAGATCCAGCTTATTACAAAATGTACCAAAATAGGAGTGAAAAATCCTTGGTTCTTATCCCATTCACACCACTTATCTATCTACTCAGACTCAAGCATATCATTTACCCTTGGTTTTTTTTTTAATGTTTATTCACTTAATTTAAGAGAGAGAGAGAGTGAGAGAGAGCGAACAAATGAGAGAGGGAAGGAGAGAGAGGGAGAGAGAGAGAATCCCAAGCAGGCTCTGCGCTGTCAGCACAGAACCTTACACGGGGCTTGAACTCACGGATCATGAGATCATGACATGACACAGATCATGAGATCATCTAATCAGGGGTTGGATGCTTACACTTGATCTTAGCCAAAAGGCTGAGAAGCGATAGGGGTTGGATGCTTAAATAAGTCAGTCAGAGAAAGACAGATATCATATGTTTTCACTCATATGTGGATCTTGAGAAACTTAACAGAAGACCATGAATGAGGGAAGGGTAGGGGGAATAAAATAGTTACAAACAGAGAGGGGGCCCTCACTTACCTTTGTTAATCCCCACTTTCCTCATCTAAAAGATACCACTAATAGTAAGTCTATGCTTGTACCAAAAGGCCATTCAGAAGCTCCAACAATGGAGAGCACACAAAATCGTGTGATTCTTTGCACTCTATAAATTCAGAATGATTCTCACATTCACGTTCATTATCACACATTTCTTGAGCATCAATTATTTGCAGACTCATGCCAAAGACTTGAGATTTGAATCCACTGTAGTGCTTTAGCCTTCAAATAAATCTATTCGTATTTTTGTTAGTTAGGTAGGGCTGTATAACAAAACACACTACACACTGGCTGGCTTTCCCACAGCTCAGGGGGCTGGAAGTCCAGGTGCTGGCGTGGTTGGTTTCTGGTGGAACCTCTCGCCTTGGCTTGCAGATGGCACCTTCTTTCTGTGCCCTCACATGGTCTTTTCTCTGTGCACACAAACTCTTGGTGTCTCTTTCTCTTATTACAAGGACAGCAGTCTGTTGGATTAGGGCTCCACCCTTAAATATCTCCTTCAATTTTACCTCTTCAAAGGCCTTATCTCCAACTACTTTGGGGTTAGGGTTTCAACCTATGAGTTTTGAGGGGACACAATTCAGTTCTTGACACTACTTAAATTGACTAAATTAAGTATTATGACAGAACAGGGAGTTGAGGGGGAAGGGACCTTCAACTTTGCCAAGGCAGCAGCTCAACATTGACATCAGAACTCAGAATTTCTCTGCACACCACAGCCCTGCCCTATCCCACAGCGTGGGCTTCATCCCCATCCCACATCGTCTCACTGATGTGCCTGCCACCAGAAACCAGGGCAGTGAGCCTCTTTAAACCCAGCACAGTGAAGGAGAAAAACTGGATTTCTTTTCCCAGAAGCCCTCATCAAGGCCCTCCTAGCGTTTCATTGGCCCAGATTGGCATGGGCCAGCCCATCCCTGAGCCAATCACTAAGGAGGCAAATGGACTAACCACAACTGGCTTGGATAAAACCACCTGAAGTCAGATGGATTATGTGGAGTTAACTGTGCTTCCTTTCCTCAAGTTTATATTCTAAAGAAAGAAAGGCTAAAGTGTCATCTAAAAGGGGATTCTAGGAAGGTAGATTTTTCTTTTCAATTTTTCTTAACATGTATGCCCACTCTGTATCCATCTGGCCAAAAAAGACAAAGTTTGGAAGTGGATTTCAAATGAAGAGATGGTTTCATGGGGAAATGAGGCAGCTACATGACAAACTTTTCACCTCTTCACTAGGGGGAGAAAGAAACTCCTTTCTGATCACCTATATGCCAGTCATTGTGTGTGTTACTAGTTCATGATCTCCTTTTATGCTCATACCATACCGAGAACACTGGTAGGATGAACATTACTCCCCCTAAAGCCAAAGCAGAGGCCCAGAACTTCAAAAAAGTGTTCAAGGTCACACAGCTAATGGTGGAATCAGAAGCAGAACCCAGGTGTGTCTGGCTCCACATCCATATTATTTGCAGAACATCATGACAGACTCTTAAAGACAGGTGAAGACTTTCCTGATTTTCTCCCTTTTATAATAGCTACAACAACAGTAATAAGTACCATTTACTGAGCACTCACTATGTGCCAGGGATTGTACAGGATATTAAAACATTATAGTGACAACAACAAAAATGTATGTAGGACTTAAATACACCTCCCCACAAAAATGAATGCACTGAAGCTTCATGGAGAAAAGCTCTTATAAAGACCATTTTAAAAGACCTGAATAGATTAAGACAAACACTGAGTTCACAAATAGGATAACTTAACATTGTAAGCATATTAATTTCCCCCCATCATTAAACTGAGGACTTAATGCAGTTCTATTCAAATGTCCAGCAGAGTTTTTTGAGGAATTTGAAAAACTGATTCTAAAACATATACAGAAATATAAAAGGCATGAATATGTAAAGTAATTTTGAAAAAAAAAACAGGAATAGTAGTAGGGTTCATTTTACTGAATACTAAAACCTATTACTAAGTCACAGTAATTCTTTTTTAAGTGTGGTGTAGTCTTAGGAACAGATAAATAAATCAATGAAGCATCACAGAGATTCCAGAAACAGTCCTACATGTATAGGAGACTTGGCATTATACCCAATTGGGAAAGATTGAATTGTGTGGTAGATTTTGTTGGGAAAATTGATTCCCTGTATGGGAAAAATAAAATTGGATTCCTTCCTTCACACCTGAATGCAAAAGATAGTTTTCACTCTTATGTGGATCCTGAGAAACTTAACAGAAACCCATGGGGGAGGGGAAGGGAAAAAAAAAGAGGTTAGACTGGGAGAGCATAAGAGACTCTTAAAAACTGAGAATAAACTGAGGGTTGATGGGGGTGGGAGGGAGGGGTGGGTGGGTGATGGGTATTGAAGAGGGCACCTTTTGAGATGAGCACTGGGTGTGGTATGGAAACCAATTTGACAATAAATTTCATATAAAAAAAGAAGAAAATGGAGGAAATATCTTTGTGACTTTACAATTGTACAGATTTTAAAGCAAGATCTAAAAAGAGCCAGCTATAAGGGGAAAACGTGAAGTGTTCAACTGCATTAACATTGTGATTTCTGCCCAGAAAAGGACGTAATCTACACACTGAACACTTCTGTGGACCACGAGATGTGTGCAATGTCTAAAACTTGGCTGGTGTTGAAATCTACAAAAACCTCTACAACACAGCAGGAAAAAATCAGGAAACCCAATAGAAAAAAGGGTAAAGTCTATGAAAAGAAAATTAATAGAAGAGGAAACACTAATGGCTAACAAGTATATGAAGAGATACTCAACTTCATTAGTAATCAGAGAAAAGCAAATTAAACCAACAATGATACCACTTTACATCCATCGTATTGGCAAAAATTACAAAGTCAGAGAACATCAAGGGCTAGGGAGAAGTGTAAACTAAGCAGCCATTCCAAGCAGCAATCTCTCAGTACTCAGGGCAATTAACTGTTCATCTACCCAACAATCCCCGTGGGTGGATATGTGCCTCAGAGAAACTCTTACACAAAACCACAAGGATGCATGCGTGAGACTGTTCACCATAGTTTTCCTTGTGACAGTAAAGACTTTGAAAGTGTTCTCTCATCACTAAGGGAATGGATAAGCAAATCATAGTCTATGCATATGTTGGCCCCCCAGGCCACAGTCAGAAGGTACTGAATTAGATTTACATACAACATGAGGAGATGTCAAAAATACAGTGTTGAGTGGGAAAAAGTGAGGTTTGAGGTAACCTTTAAACCCATAAGTGGGTTTTACCATTTATGTAAATTAGTCAAAGCCAACTCTAGATATTTTATCAATTATATACATAATTGTAAATTAACATATGAAAGGAGAACTAGAGAAATCTCCATTCCATGTGCTAGAAGAAACACTTGTGGTGTGGGAGGAGCGAAAGAAAGAATGGGAGAAGGAGGAGAACATAACGAAAGGAAAGCAAATCGTGGCGAACTCGCTCTGACCAGCAAATCTGAATATATCTACTCTGTGTCCCTGAAGTACCTACCTTGCTCACCAAAAATGAGCACTGTCACATTTAATGCTCAGAATTGATGTCGGTCCTATTTTTGTTTTAAAAACAGAGAGGGTAGGCAGCTTGTCCCAGGCCGTGGAGCAAATCAGTGGAAGGTCAGAGATCTGAAACAGGCCGCGTGCCTCCGGTTCCTCACACTTAGCATCACTGTCTACCACTCGTGTTCAGAGAACTTCAGTGAAGCTCCATGTGGTAGTGCGTAACAAAGTACGAGTCTATTAATTCCCTTGCAGCTGAGCTTTCTTAGTTTCTAAGATGTCCACTAATACAGGCTTATTTTTAGTGGACTAGTAACACCTGACCAAGCAAAACAACTTCAGCTCAACAATTTCACAGCTTCTCCTGAAAAACAAACCCTAAACAAAAACTGTTTCTTGCGGCCCGTCTTTCTGCATGATGCAGCAACTTGTACTGTAGACCATCTTTTCCCAAATAAGTTGCATAAGATTTTCAGTGCCAAGTGTACAGTTATATAAGAGTCAAAATCTATAGAAACTCAATATGCCATTTTGCTTCACCATAACGAAAGCTCCCAACAGCAAATTTGCTTTCTGAAATTATATTATAGCAAAAAAAACGCAGTCTTGAAAGTTCCAGAGAACCAAATACTGGTAGCCTTAGATAATGCCTGGCACATTGTCTGTGTTTGTTAAATGTTAAGTGGATGGGTAAAATTGATGGTTAGGTGGGTGGAGGATGAATGGGTAGATGGATGTGTGTGGGGGGGGGTGGATGGATGGATGGGTAGATGGATGAATGGCTAGATGGATGGGTGGTTGGTGGGTGGATGGATG
>NW_026059383.1:0-10021 GCF_023721935.1 Panthera uncia
GAAAATGGAATGATTACAACCAATCCCTCAGAGATACAAACAATTATTGGATGATTCATCTAGCCCTTATTTTGAAATATCACCTTTCCACATAATAAATTTTCTTTCAAAACAGTATCTATTTCTTTACATTTTTGTATATTCCATTAATCCAAAATTTCTATGTCAGATACACACTATATTTAGCATCATGCATATTTAATAACCTTTAATATTTGTTAGGGAAAGTTTGCTTTAGCATTTAATTTTTCTTGACTGTTCTTACTCTTTTATTCTTCCAGATGATTTAAGAATTTTTAGCAATTAGAACACAGTATGTCAATTGAAATTATATTTAATTTATAAACTAATTGAGTGGAAATTTTTATCTTTCAAATATTGTATTTCTTTTCAGGGGAACATATTATGTCTGCCATTAATTTAGGTCTCCTTTTAATTTCCTTAGTGGCACACACTCATTTGTAAAACTGTATGCAAAATAATTGGAAGTGAAAACCCAGACATTTAGAAAGAACACAGAGTTTTATTAATGGCAGAGTAAGAGTAAATTTTTTTTTATTAGTCTTTTTTGGGATTAATATAACTGAACAAAGAACATCATGGCTTAATGTATTTATTGGAAAAATGGTATCATCGTAAGTGCACACTCCTATGCATTGTGGAAAAAAAAGAGGAATTAATTCCCATATCAATAGAGATAATCTGCCTCACTGTCCTTCAAAACAATTCCAGTTTTATTGTCTTCCAAATCTACTCTTCTTCCATTGCTTTTGTTCAGGTGTTCATTGCATTTACTTGGTTTTCTCTATTGAGTTTCAACTGGTTCCAGTGATACCCAATAAACACTTTTTCTTCCTTTGAAAAATTATTATATTTTGGGTGTTTTTATACACCATCCATAGGAGGTTAAAAAAGAGAAACTACTTTGAAAAATGATTTGGCAAAGAGTAACTCATTCTTTGAATTAGCTGTTCTATAGCATGGATATGCACAATAGACATGTAAATTTACTGTTACATCAGGACATGTATGTTTATAGCAGTTTACAAATAGTAGCCTGAGCTGAAAACAGTATCACGTCTCAAAGGACCAGATAAAAATGTTGCGGTATATTCCTAACATGTAATCCTACATAGCAACATAAAGAAATAAATTATTGATACAGCAAAGAAATGATTACCAATATCATTTTACTTAGTGAGAAATTCTGCACACAAAAACATATATTCTGTATGATACCATGTATTTTTAAAGATTTTATTTTATTTTTCAGAGAGAGAGTGTGCGTGTCTGTGAATGAGGGAGGGGAAGAGGGAGAGGGAGCGAGGGAATCACAAGCAGGCTCCATGCCCAGCAGCAGCATAGAGCCCAACACCAGGCTTGATTCTACGACCTTGGTATCGTGAACTGAGCTGAAATCAAGAGTCTGATGCTCAACTGACTGAGCCACCTAGGTCCCGCTCTATGTTTCCATTTATATAAAATTTTAGAATAGGGAAAATAATCTGTGATTAAGTATCAGAACAGAGGTGATTGTATTTTGATGGGGTACTGCCCAGAAGGGGCATGAGGAAACATTCTTGAATGATAATAATGTTCTATATTAGAGATGCAGAAACTTTTCTGGAAAGGCCAGAGAGCAAATTTTTTAAGTTGTCTGAGCTACATGGTCTCTGTTGCAACTACTCAGTTCTGCCCTGGTAGAGGAAAAGTACCATAGAAAAGATTTAAATAAACGGGCCTAACTGTGTTTTAATAACACTTTTTAAAAAATTAAGTCAGGGAAGGGTGCCTGAGGGGTTCAGTTGGTTGAGCATCTGACTTCGGCTCAGGCCATGATCTCACAGTTTGGGGTGCGAGCCCCATGTCAGGCTTTGCGATGATAGTGCAAAGCCTACTTCACATTCTGTCTCCCTCTCTCTCTGCCCCTCCCCCGCTCACAGTTTTTCTCTCTCTCTCTCAAAAATAAATAAACATTAAAAATTTTTTAAATAAAGTAAAATAAAAATTAAATCGAGGATAGATTATCATTTTTCAGTCCTTATTCTTTATCTTTTTAGGGTTATGGGTGCCCTAACCGCATGCCTTCACAAAAAAAGTTATCAAAATGTAGCACAAAGCGTGTATTTCAGTCACCATATATCTAATGTAAAAATACATGCATTAAAGTTTTGTAATTCCTGAGTTCCAAAAGTTCAGAAACTGAAAATTGGTATAAATTCACTATGCTCCTTGTCTCATTTTCTGATAATGGTGTTAACTGACATTGAGGACTAGAGAGAGAGAGAAATAACTGAAATTGCCTCACATTTTAATAGATCATATATCGAAACTTCTTTTAATTTCTAATTGTTTTGTGCAGGGTACTACAGATCTCTTTGTCAAAGAAATGTAATTAAAAACAAACTCATATCCCATTCCCCCAAAACCTCTCTACAAAGGTAGGAAAGAAAACTCTTATTACTGAATAAGCATTAAAACAGAATATGAAGTGCATCACAGGCACTGAACTAAGAGAAAGCAAGACAGAAAGAAATCTCATCCCTTCTCCATAGCCAAGCAATAGAACTCATTATACACGTGATCTGAAGATAGACAATAACAGGTCCTCAGATAAGAGGACCTGACAGCACCATTTGTCACACATAGTTTGATCTACATTACCTGGTAATGGGGTGACCATTTGTATTAGCTCATTGGCTTTATTCATGAAGAAACAAACTTCATATCTTTCTGAGAGGAACTTGGAGCAAAGCATCCACAAAATTAGGCTCCTGTCCTCCCACAGAAACTGGGAATTAGGGGTGCTATCTCCCTCGATGTGTGTATTTCAAAGAGAAGGTCCCAAGTGCATAAGAAAGATGGTCCTGTGTCACAAAGCTAACAAAAGAACTATCTAATCTTCAAAAGGATTTTTATACATTTCGAAGAGATAAAAAAGAATTTACCTTAGAGAAAGTAAATTCTCTGAGACAAAGGAAAGGAGGGAAATCTTCCCTTTTTTTCTTTTTTTTTTAAAGCTTATTTATTTTGAGAGGCAGAGAGAGAGAGAGAGAGCACGCATGAGCAGGGGAGGGGCAGAGAGAAAGAGAGGCAAAGAGAGGATCCCAGGCAGGCTCCCTGCTGTCAGTGAGGAGCCCCATATGGGACTCCATCATACAACCTGGAGATCACAACCTGAGCTGAAATCAAGAGTCAGATGCTTAACCGACTGAGCTATTCAGGCGCCCCCTTCCCTTATTTTCAAGAGGAAGATTTTTTTTTCAATTTTGGTTAATGTTATTTATTTTTGAGAGAGAGACAGAATGCCAGCGGGGGGAGGGGCAGAGAGAGAGGGAAACAAAGAATCCAAAGCAGGCTCCAGGCTCTGAGCTGTGAGCACAGAGCCCAATGTGTGGCTGAAACTCATAAACCACAAGATCATGACCTGAGCCAAAGTTGGGCACTTAACCAACTGAGCCACCCAGGCACCCCTCAAGAGGGAGATTTAAGCCTCTCATTTTTAATTTGTATTTCTCCTTACATCTTTAAATAGATAAATAAATACATACATAACATTGTTATTTAAATGTGCTAACATTTAAAATATGACTGAACTGTCATAATAGGTCAGTAGGAAAGGATACATGGTTCAACAAATGGAATCTGAAAAATTGGTTATCCATGTGGAAATAAAATGGTCATGAATAGTTTCTTCATGGGGAAAACACAGTCACTAAACATATAAAAATATACTCAATTTCCTGGTTATTGATTTTAAGTTTATTTACAAACCATTCCTCTCATAACAGTTGAAGTCTATTCCCTCTCCCATTGAATCTGGGTTGGCCCCATGTGCAACTTATCAGAAATATTCATTGGAACTGCCATTGTGTGACCCTAAGTCTAGGTCTCTCTGCTTCCATTTCACAGTTTTGGTAACCAACTGCCTGACTGTACTGTGCATGGAGACATCACATGGACAAAGAAATTTTGGAGGTTAAGAACTGCTAGAGAAGAAAGGGAAGTCCATCATAGCTAAGCATCTCACCTACCCTGCTGAGACACCACCATATTAGTAAGAACCTTTCGGGTCCTTCATCTTAATCAGTCATTTTTATACTTTAGTTTTTGTTTTGTTTTGTTTTTATTTACTTTATACCGATATAATTATACAGTAAAATGCTTAAATCTTAATGCATAATCAATTTTGTTTTTCCATGAACATTGCATACCTACTACTTAGATCAAGGTACAGAACATTGCTTACCCTTCTGAAGGCTCCCATATGCTATCACCCAGTCTGTAAATGACACTTGGTACAAAGTTAAGCATCAGTTTCCTGTGATGAAGCCCCTTTGCTTGAATCATATTTTTCCTCTTTTTAAAAATTTTTAAAATGTTTCTTTATTTATTTTTGAGAGAGAGAGAGAGAGAGAGCACATGTGCGCGCGCGCACGCGCGCGCGCGCGCACACACACACACACACACACACACACACACACAGGTGGGGGAGGGGCAGAGAGAAGGACAGAATCAGAAGCAGGCTTTAGGCTCTGAGCTGTTAGCACAGAGCCTAATCCAGTGCTCAAACCCACAACGGTGACATCATGACCTGAGCCAAAGTCAGACACTTGACCAACTGAGTCACCCAGGGGCCCCAGATTGTCTTTTGATAGAGCACACCCTCAAGTAGCCTCCTCGGAATGGATTATGGTAAATACAACAAAATCTTGAGTATCTCTAATGCCATCTATTTATACCTATGCTTGATGTTTAATTTGATTGGGCATGGAAATTAAATTGTAATTCTTTTTTTTCCTCTTAGCGTATTGATAGCATTCCTTTCTGACTTACAGATTTCTTTGTTTCTTTTAAGAGTCAAATGGCATTTGGATTTCTAAACATTTGTTTATGAGACTTGTTTCTTTCTTTTCAGATGATGGGGGAATGTATCTTTATCCCAGTGTTCTGAATTTTAATGCTAATGTGCCTTGGTGAGAATTTCTTTTTGTTCATTGCTCTAGGCATTGTGTAGGTCTCTAAATTTTGTGTTTCAAGTCTATTAGTTCTGTGAAATATTCTGGATGAAATATTTGATAATCCACTTCTCCATTTTGTCTTTTATCTCTGAATAAAAGTTCAGATATTGGAATTACCTGAAGTGATTTCTTTATTTCATATCTGATCTCTCCTTTACTCAGTCTTTTTGCCTATTATAGCATCTGAAAATTACCCTTAACTTAATTTTACCATCCCATTGAAGTTTTCATTTCTGAGAACTTTATGTTCTTTAACCATATCTGTGTCTATATCTGTATTTCTAAAGTATTTTTACTTATTGTTCCTATTACAGATTCTTTTTTTCTTTTTCTGTATATAAAGTATCCTCCTTGAGGCTAGTACTCAAAGACACGTGGATGCATTATATCTACTCCTTCCTGGCCCCCTATGTTTTGTCTGGTTTCCATGAATGTTACCCCTCCTACTTGTCATTTGGTTTCTGTTTTCCGGTAATTAACTATCGTCAAATATCTGATGTATCTTAGCTAGCTAACTATATTTAGCTGTGAGGAACAAAACAATAAATGAGTATTCCTTGGTTTTACTTAAAACATGCCAACTAACGAGCTTCTATATCAGCATGTCTGATCTATGTTTTTGAGGGGAACTTACCTAAGAAAATCTGTTAATTTTTTATTTCTGGTGCTCAATTTTCCAGAGGAATTCTCCAGTGTTCCACTTTGGGAGGCTCAAGTGCAGTTGTGATTTTTCTCAGACTGACTGGAGTTGAGAAGGGTTGTTCTCAGCTCAGGATAGAACATTTCATTTAACTTACATCCCTTTTTTCAGCGTGATCTCCCTGCTGTGCTAATGTCAGAGTCCCAAGCCTCCCTGGTACAACTCTTCCAGAGGGCAAATTGAGGCTTATGCCTTTCATTTGTGCTGTCAGGGAAGAAATCTGAAAATCTGAGAGCGTTGAAACATACTTTCAAATATTATTTTGGACTGTAGACCTATATTCAGCTTCTAGAGGTAGTTGGTGCCTTCAGAACTGAGCTGTATGGAGAACTCTGCAACATGGGTTTGCCTCCTTCAGCCAAACCCACAAGACAAAATAGCTTGTTCGTCAATGGCAACTTGTCTGTTTTCTTCCTGCCTTTCAAATTTTGTTGCTGTCATTCACTCTTCCATTTCCATTATCTTTATGCATGTATTCATTAACTATTCCTTTATGATTTGAGTGGGGCTTTGTGAGAGGCAGATTGCATAAATATTTGTTTAATCTATTGTGTTTACTACAAGTACATGTACTCCTACTAAAAAATTGGTAGAAAAGTAAAGAAAAAGAGATTGCAATTGCTGGAAATGCACCCAGGACATGGTGAACTACCTTTTGATATTTTCATGTTTGTTTTTCTTTTATTCCCTGGAATTATATATTTCCATGAAGAATGCTGTATCTAAGATACTAGATGTATTCCAAGTTGTTGAATTGTCTAATTTGCATTTGGTATGTGCATTCACTAAAAATAAGGGCATTGATCTCTGTCAGAAAATGCAAACATTTAGAATAAACATGAAGGGGCGCCTGGGTGGCGCAGTCGGTTAAGCGTCCGACTTCAGCCAGGTCACGATCTCGCGGTCCGTGAGTTCGAGCCCCGCGTCGGGCTCTGGGCTGATGGCTCGGAGCCTGGAGCCTGTTTCCGATTCTGTGTCTCCCTCTCTCTCTGCCCCTCCCCCATTCATGCTCTGTCTCTCTCTGTCCCAAAAATAAATAAAAAACGTTGAAAAAAAATAGAATAAACATGAAATGAGCATAGAACTCTTGATCTGAAAAAAATTTAAAAAGAAATTATTTTGTCTTTGTGTAGTCTGTGGTATGATCCGAGTCTAATATTATTTAATCAAGCTTTAACACACTAAGAACCAGAAAATATAAAATTGTCAATTGAATGTGGGAATTGTAGTGAGTCATTGCTATTTCTGCACCTGTGGAGTTGAAACTATCATGTTCACAGAAGAATTCTGCAGATGATGGTGTTGTGATGTCAAAAGGAGGCAAATTCAGGGCACCTGGGTGGCTCAGTCAGTTAAGCAACTGATTCTTGATTTTGGCTCAGGTCATGATCTCGTGGCTTGTCAGTTCGAGCCCCATGTTGGGCTCTGTGGTGACAGTGCGGAGCCTGTTTGGGATTCTCTCCTTCTCTTTCTGCTCTTTCCTCTCAAAATAAGTAAACAAACACATAAATAAACAAACAAATCAATAAAGAAGGCAAACTTAAAATTGAGAGACAAGTGTGTAAATGCAACTGTTTATTTCATAAAGCACCTTGGTTTTGTTAATTATGACTTATTTTATTTTATTTATTTATTTTTTTACTTTATTTAAAACACTATGTATTTATTTATTTCTACTATATCTTTAATTCAACAATATTCAGTCATTTGTTCAACAAATATTTATTTGGCACCTATTATATATCAGGCAATATGCTGAGTTCTTGTTCCAAAAAAGCCATAAGTGATTTCAGATGATAATCCCACTGTACTAGAAAACCACCTGTCTCATCTCCTTTTATTTCAATCTCTACCTGTTCATTTTATGCTCATTTTAATAAATGCCAAGGACGCAATGAACCCTCAAATACTGCATTTGTTGGGAACAGTAATGGTGAGGAATCAGAAAAGTAATGAATAGAACACAGCATTTTTTTCTAAATGTTTGTCTGTTTACATATTTTTGTATGTTTGCATTTATGTTGAGAGAGAGAGAGAGAGAGAGAGAGAATGCAAGTGGAAGAGAGGCAGAGAGAGAGAGAGGGAGAGACAGAATCTTAAGCAGGCTCCATGCTCATCTCAGGGCCCAACGTGGGGCTTGATCCCACAACTGTGAGATTATGACCTGAACTGAAATCAAGAGTCAGATGCTTAACTGATGAGCCACCCAAGCACCCAAGAACATGACATTTCTATCTCATCTTTTTCTCCCTTGATTTCCAAGTATTTGTCAATCTTTCAATCAATGAATTTCACTGTAACAGAGGGAAAGAACAAAGCCCAATGGAAATGAAGTTTCTTGTCAGTCCATTGGAAGGTAGGGTCAGAGTGAAAGGCACAGTCTAGATTTTCATTTCCAATAATTACTGTAGAGAATAGAAGCATAGAAGAGACAAACATTTGTGTAACAATCTCCAAACAACAATTTATTCTCCCAGATAGGAATATGGTATTATATGCAGCTCCTTGAGGGCAGAAACTTTCTCCTGAGGAAACATAGTTTTCTAATGCACATGTATTTTCAGTGCAAAACTGCCCACATTGGCATTTACCACTGTCAGTAGGGTATAGGACCTTATATCCAGGCTTTTTACTTTTAATCATATATTCATGTATTCATTCATTTATTTAGTAGACTACTGATCACTACTCTGTACTCGATCCTGAGGTTACAGAGACAGTGATTTATAACAATAGCTAACATAGATTCAGCGCTTTCTGTATACTAGCTCTGTTCTAAGTACTTACATAGTTTCATCTTATTTAGATTTCACAGCAACCCTATGTAAAAATTACTCTTAAAATTCCCATTTTACTGATGGGGAAACGGGGTCCCAAAAATATGAACAATCTTGCCCAAGGTCACACAGGTGGTAAGTGGCAGAGCTGAAATTCAAGAAAAACCCTTCTGACTCCAGAGCTTATGTGTTTACACATTGCTCTCTACTCAAATATGGTTCCTGCTATGGCAGAGGGCTGGTTCATGATCCACAAGAGTGCTAAGCCAAGTAGATAAAGACTCTCATTCATGATAGACCATGATGAGGTGGAAGCAGAGAAAGAAGGAGGCTAGATGAACACCAGCTCAAAAACTAAGGAAATCTGAAAGATGTGGAATTAGGTTGAAAAATGGGTGGTATTTGAGGAAATAATGGGATGAGTATTCCAGACATAGAGAACAGCATAAGAAAAGGCTTAGAAGTAGGAATTCAGAAATTACATCTGACACATATGGCAAAGTTCATTCAGGTGGTCTGTGGTGTAGGGTGCTTAGAGTTGCCAGATTGAACTGAGTACAAGATACTCAGTTAAATTTAAATTTCAGATAAACAGTGAATAATTACTTTAGTATAAGTATGTCTGAAATTAAAATGTAACTAGCATTCTGTATTTTATATAGCAACCCTAAGGGTGAAAAAATATAGATTAGAACTGATCATAGAGGGCCTTCAATATCAGGTTAAGTAGTTGCCCTATGACCTTGAAAATATGCCTCTCTAAGCCTCAATTCCCTCATCTGTAATGTGAGCACACTGGACTATATCAGTACTTCCTAAATCTGGCTGTACATCTATATTTAAAAATATAGATTGGGGCACCTGGGTGCTCAGTCGGTTAAGCCCCTTGATCTCAGCTCAGATCTTGATCTCATGGTTATGATTTCAAGCCCACGTTGGGCTCTGCATCGGGCTCTGTGCTGGGCTCCGTGCTGGGCATGAGGCTTACATAAAAAATAGAAAGAGAGATTGTCAAGCCCTTCCCCAGATATTCTGAATCAGAAATTTAAGGGATAGAGTCTTCGCCTCTGGTGATTCTGATGAATAGCTCGGTTTGAATACCAATGCGCCAGGTGGTTCTAAGGGTCCTTCTAGCTCCCACATTCTTTGTGACCAACCCAAGATTTGATTATGTTGGAGAAGCAGTATATACCTTAATGATTTTATTTTATTTTATTATTTTTTTTTATTTTTTTTAGTTTGTTTATTTATTTATTTTATTTTTTATTTTTTATTTTTTAATATATGAAATTTACTGTCAAATTGGTTTCCATACAACACCCAGTGCTCATCCCAAAAGGTGCCCTCCTCAATACCCATCACCCACCCTGCCCTCCCTCCCACCCCCCATCAACCCTCAATTTGTTCTCAGTTTTTAACAGTCTCTTATGCTTTGGCTCTCTCCCACTCTAACCTCTTTTTTTTTTTTTTTTTTCCTTCCCCTCCCCCATGGGTTTCTGTTATGTTTCTCAGGATCCACATAA
>NW_026059384.1:0-10016 GCF_023721935.1 Panthera uncia
CTGTGTCTCCCTCTCTCTCTGGCCGGGCTCTGTGCTGACAGCTCAGATTCTGGAGCCTGCTTCCGATTCTGTGTCTCCCTCTCTCTCTGGCCCTCCGCCCGTTCATGCTCTGTCTCTCTCTGTCTCAAAAATAAATAAGAAAAAACGTTAAAAAAAAAAAAAAAACCCTTAAAAAAAAGAGTTGTTTTGACATGAGGACTCATGCTCCTTATTCTCACATAGACCAAGGGAACCCTAACAATCAGTGCTCACTGCATCAGAAATTCAGATGAGTAAACACAAGGTCGAGGTGGCCACTGCTATCTGATGAAACCTGCTTTCACATTTCTTTTTCTCTTTTGTAGAGAGTGAGTAAAGAACTGTCTGGGGATAATGATTAATTAGTGGTTTAACCCTTCTGATGCCCTGCCCACCTTCCCTGTCCTCCCTCATTTCACGTGTGCACACTGCGTACATGCTCTCTCCCTCCCCTCCACACGCACACACGCACACACATGTGTGCACACACATGGTGCCCTCAGAATCAAACAGCAAAACTGAACACAACAGTAACAACCAAAGTAGAGAGGAGAGAGGCTGCCGAGGTGCCCAGATGCTTCCCGCAGAAGCAGACACAGGCAGAAAGGCACGTGAGGTCCCCGCCCAGGGACATGGAGGGAGGCTGCGAGCTGCCTTCATGCTGCCTTTCCCTAGGGGCGGTTCACTTAGACTGCAAGGTGTAATTAGATAGCACTTGACAGATTTTGAATTCAGCACTTCATTCCTGATTTGTATGGGTTAGGTGTTTAGCAGAGCAAGACTCAATAGCTTTAAAAAATGAAATAAGTTATTTTACTTTTTTGTTGTTTTGGGGTTTTATTTTCAGATTGTACAGTAATATGTACTGAAAAGTAAAAAGAAGCAGGCACAAATCCCAGCCACCCTCTTGCTATCTGGGCCAGCACAGTATCGTTGGTGTAGCGATGAGGGACATCTGTAGGTCCCCACAAAGGACCGAATGTCTGTGTTTACAGAATAGTTTCGTTTTTATACGTGCGATCTCACATAAGGATCCAGGTGGGTGATCGATTAGAGGGCAGTTAGGCCTTTCCATTTCCACTGCTGCCATCTTTATACTAGTCGTTTTCTTTCCATTCGCTACTTTGAGCTCAGTCTGGTACCTGGTAAGATAGTAAAAGCTGCCCTCTACACGACGGAATCTGACTTTGTGCCGGCTGTAAGAACTGGTAAACCCTGGCTTTACCCCCCTTCACGGTGCATACGAGGTCTGCGCCCTCACTTTATGGTAATGAAGAAGCCCAGTGCTCTTAATTTCCCATGACGTTTAAACAAGGGGTTGTGAGATTCGCTGCTTCTGCCTGTTACAGATCGGTTGTGATCGGAGCCAGAGCCTCGTGGACATCTGTCGAGAGCGGCACTTCCAGGCCTTCCTCTGCGACGCGCTGGCCGTGCCCATCCGCGGCGGGGCCTGTGATGCCTGCGTCTCCATTGCTGTTATTCACCATTTTGCAACAGCGGTGAGTGCCGTCTCTCTCTCTCTCTCTCTCTCTCTCCAAGACCTTGTGGCTGTGGTGGCAGGAAATGCTCATGGATTTCACCCACGTGGACCCTATTTTAGCTCTTCTTTTCTTTCCCTTCTCTTTCCTCTTATGTGGTTTGCCCCCTTTGCTGAGAAAGCGCGTGGAAGGAGGTGAGGTGCCCCGCTGCGGTGGGCCTCTGCCCTCTGCCCACCGCCCACCACCCGCCCTGAGCCTTCCTCATCGTTGTGTCCTCGAATCCGGGGCCACGGCGCTCCGGCTGTCAGGGGCTGGAGGCGCTCATCGGCCCTGCGCCTCCCCAGCAGTCTCTCCTCGGCCTCTGAGCCTCTTCTCTGTCCGTGCCCCACCGGCCTTTCCCGGCCCTTCTCCGCAGCCCTGACGCCTGCGTCCTCTACTTCCCATTCTGCTTTTCTTCTCTTCTCAAAATTCTGGTATTTAGCTGCTGGTGGTACGTTACTCATGCTTTTAGTTAGGCACACAGGTCCCTAATTTTAAAATGAGTGAATTTAGGGGCACTGGGGTGGGTCAGTTGGTTCAGTGTCTGACTCTTGATTTCGGCTCAGGTCGTGATCTCATGGTTCGTGGGATCGACCTCCACATCTTCATGTCTCTGCCCGTCTCCCGCTTGCGCTGTCCCCCCCACCCTCAAAATAAATAAACTTTAAAAAAATAAGTGAATTTAATATTTTATATTTTTCTTATAAGAAAACAGAATCTTATTTTTCCTGTGTGTGGGTGGTTTCTCCCTTAATCTCAGCAATAATTTTATAAATCGCCTGTGCTGGCATTACCAGCAGTTCCCACGCACCTTGTGACTGAACTGAACGCAGGACAAAACCAAGTGGCAAACCCTCTATGCCTCTATTTTATTAACACAAATAAAAATGTCCTTTTCCTTATTTCTTCAACACTTTTTCCCCTCAGGAGATTTCCCGTCTCTTTTTTTTCTTTTTTGTTTTTTATTTTATTTTATATTTATATTTTGGTAGATTTTCTGAGCTGTTCGTCGTAATGAAAAGCGGTGCTATCGCCAGTCCAACTTCCTGTTTCCTCTCTATCTCCTCTTGGCTGATAAATGGCAATGTGTGTTTTTACCGTAGGAGCGCAGAGTAGCCGCTCTCCAAGAACTCGTTCGACTCCTGAGACCTGGCGGGAAGGCGCTCGTTTATGTCTGGGCAATGGAACAAGAATATAATAAGAAGAAATCCAAGTATCTTAGAGAAAACAGAATGAGCCAGGGGAAGGAGGAGGAGGTCAGCAGCGATACGCCAGGCCCAGAGTTGCTTGTGGAGCAAGTGCCTGACACAGGCCATAAGGAGCCAGCCTGTCGAATGCCCTCCGTCAGTGTCTTCCAGGAGGGAGGGCGGAATTCAAGGGAAGTTACTAATTCCAAGCTCCCCGTTCACACTAATAGGACTTCTTTTCATTCTCAAGACGTACTGGTTCCCTGGCACCTTAAGGGCAACCCTGGGAAAGACAAACCTGCTGAGCCGTTTGGTCCGGGAGGATCCCATGACCCAAGTCCTGTGTTTCATCGTTTCTACCACGTGTTCCGTGAGGGGGAGCTGGAAGCCGCCTGCCAGACTCTGAGTAACGTCCGCGTCCTGCGAAGCTACTACGATCAGGGGAACTGGTGTGTGATTCTTGAGAAGGTCTGACGTCTCTGAACATACACACCGGAAAGAAAGGCTCAGCTTTATTTTTTAAAGGACTCTAAATTTACTGTCTTTTTAAAGAGAAAATGTGTGGGAAAGAATCAAAGAAAGGAGAACGCCTGAGAGAAAATTGGAAGTAGAGATTAGTTAGGACACATTTGGGCTACTAGTATGGCCATTTTATCCATAAATGTGGGAACGGTTCTCTTAAATAGGGAGGCATAGGGAGGCATAGGGATGGATTTTAAAAGTGACTGAAGTAGTTTGTGAAGTTTTTGGGGTCCCAGGGTAAGAATGCAGCATTCTGAAGACAAAGTTTTGGTATTAAGGTTACTCAGCGAACTAAATCATGTAGAATCTTAGTGATGCAGTCATACAACATTTTAATAAACAAGTATTTCTGGACAGTAGAGAATTGTCTGAAGACTTTGACTCTTAGCTCTGTAAAGTCACAGACGATAACCTCTCCCCCCTCACCGTCCTAACGCAGGCTTGACACGTAGTAGGTGCTCAGTAGAATTTCAGCCCATCAGATCGTTCACCCCACAAATACTTACAGAACCCCTACTATGTATTTAAGTACTGTGAGTGGAGCTGTGAACAAGAGTGAAAGCTCCTGCCCTCCTGGAACTTCCGTTGTGGAAGAAGGACAGCCGGTATGCAAATGAAATTGATCCAATGTGCCAGGTAGTGAGAAGTGAAACAGGACTTGGAGGTTTTCCCCGGGAACAAAGGATCATTAACAAAGGGCTGCGGTAACCACGAATCCTGACTGTAGTTGGTTACCGAGAATTAGTTGGTATTCCTGATGTATTGACCAGGTGTTAAAGGCAACCCCAGTGGGCTCTTAGAACTCCTTTGTTTAAGTAGCAAAAGTTAGAATGGTCGGTCAGACTTAATTATGGCCTCACAGCCACAGCTGTGTTGTCACTACCGGGTGTCTCCAGTTCCTTCATGGTTTGTACCAGTCTGGGCAAGGTCAGCAGTTTTTGCCTCCAAATACTTCACACTCAGTCAACTTACCACTCAGGTCAAGTTTCCAGGAAGAACAAAGGTAGAAAGTCAACCGTAGCTCAAATGATCTCGCAAAAGGAAAGTACTTTTTAAAACATGCATTGCTTTTATAGCAGTTATGCTTAAGACTACTTCAAGAAAAATTGCTTCCTGTGAACAATAACGCCCAGACAATTGTGTCTGTTGTTATTGTTGAGATGTTTATTTTCCAGCGTCAAGCTTCCTGAAACTGGCCGTGATGAGACGACAATTATTTTTGTCACAGAATCTTCACTGCAAGATTATAACTGTTCCCTCCAGATGAATGTATAAGGTTCATGATATGAAAAGACAAATTATGGGGCTAAAAAAAAGCAGTTTTATTCTGACAGAAATTCTAGAACTTCACATTGCAATGTGAAGCTCAGCTCCTGCTAATAACTTTTAAAATCTAGATGAAATGGGCGATTTTCAAGGAGGATGCAAATACATGAACTCAAGAAGAGGCAGAAAATGGAAGGTGTTGAAAAAGCCGCATAGGAATTCAGAACTTGGCTCTTGATTCAGACTGGAAATTGAATTCTCGATCTGCCATTAGTTTTAGCTGGAGACTCTGGACAAACTCCCTCCCTTGTCTGTGCTCCAGTTTTCTCAGCTGTAGTGCTGGAGGAGTTGTTCTGCAATTAGCTGGGATAACAGCTCTCAGAGCAGTGCAAGAATAGAGTGTGTGTGCGTGAAACATGTTTATTATCATTAGTCCTAGAGAAAGCCCTCAAGAGTTTCAGGAATTGAATGACATCAAATCTAATTTGTTAATTGTGTATTAAAAACCTATGGTTTTACTGATTTTTTTTTGTCATTTTGCTTGTTCTTATTAGTTGCAACAGATACATCACAATTTCGTGCTATGATTGTGGATTTCTCTATTTTTCCTTCCAGATCTATCAATAATTATAAGGCAGAACTGGCAGGAAAATCCCAATGTCCATCAGCAGTAGAGTAAGTGAATCGAATGTTACTACCTAAGCAGTGGAAGTGAATAAATCGTCTTCACAAGGTACACTGTGAATAGATCTCAGGACCATAATGCTGAGTAACAAACCCCACAAAGTAAGACCATACAATTCCTTCAGAGTGCAGGTGTCTCTGAGACTCCCTTCGCTTCTGACACTGACTGCAAGTTCAGGGGCTCCCAAGAGTATCCTCAGGTTTGGTCATTTGCTAGAAGGATTCACAGGACTCACTGAAACTGTCATAGTCATGACCATTGTTTATTACAGCAAAAGGCTGCAGATTAAAATCAGCCAAGGGAAGAGGTGCAGGAGAGTTACACGCATGGAACTTTCTGTTGCCACCTCCCGGTGAAATCTGGATGGAGCTGACTTCTCCCAGCAGCGGGTAGGATAATAAACATGGAGTGTTGCCAACCATGGAGGCTCACATGAGGCTTGGGTTCAGATTTTTAACTGAGGGCTTAACTACACGCACATGGTTGACCACCCATATGGCTGACCTTTCATCTCTAGCTCGTCTGGAGGCCCCCCCAGGTAAACAGATCCTTTTCAGGCAGGATATTGCAAAGGCTTAGAGATTAACTCCCAGGAGCCTAAGACAAAGGCCAGACCTCTTCTTGGATAAGGTCAACTCTACTACATAGTTTTTTTTAAGTGAGAGTTTATAAACAAGCAATATTATACTTTTACAAGACTGGATAATAGTGAACTTTTGAAAGGAAGGAGCGAGTTCAAGGCCTTCTGGGGTGCTCACAGTTTATTTCTCGGGGTGGTATGTACATGGGCGCTTGCTTTGTGTTAATTCACTAACATTGAGTGTGTGATAAAGCACTTAGGATTTGTTACCTTTATATGTAATATAAACTTCAAAATTTAAAACAGTTTGTAAAAGAAAGTTCTAAACATGCAGTGAAATATTTTAAATATTAAAAAAAACTCAGTGTTTTTTTTTTTTTTTAATTTTGAGGGAGAGAAACAGAGTACAAGTGGGGGAAGGGCAGAGAGAGGGAGACACGGAATCCAAAGCAGGCTCCAGGCTCTGAGCTGTCAGCACAGAGCCCAATGTGAGGCTTGAACACATGAACTGTGAGCTCATGACCTGAGCCGAAGTCAGATGCTTAACTGACTGAGCCCCCCAGGTGCCCCAAACCAAACTTTTTTTAATGAAATAATCTCTACACTCACCATGGAGCTTGAACTCATTACCCTGAGATCAAGAGTTGCATGCTCTACTGACTGAGCCAGCCAGGCACCCCCTGTCAATTATTTTTTAACTTTAAAGATTGTGCTTTTTGTGTTCTGTTTAAGAAATTTTTGCCTAAACCAAATCACTAAGATTTTCTTTTATGTTGTCATCTAGAAGTTTCATAGCTTTACCCCTTACATTTAGGTCCGTGATCCATTTCAAATTAAGTTTTGTGTACATGTTGTGAGGGTTGGCTTACCTTTCTGCATGCTGCTATCCAGTCGTTCCAATATCATTTTGAAAAGATTATTCTTTTCCGCAAGTGAATTGCTTGACACCTTTGTGGAAAACCAATTGGCCATACATATGTGGATCTATTTCTTCATAGTTTTTTTTTTTAATCTGTGTGTCTATTTTATGCCAATACTGTTTTGGCTACTGTAGCTTAATAGTAAGTTTTGGAATAAGGTTTCCAACTTTGTTCTTCTATGCACTTAATAACAGCTTCAAAATACACAAAGCAAAAACTGATGTAAGTATAGAAACATAGACAAATGTATAATTATAGAGGGAAATTTCAATAATTGATAGAACAAGTACCTAGAAAGTCAGTAAGGGTAGTATTAACCTCAATCTTATTGGCATTTTAGAACAGCCCAGCCAACAACAGCAGAATACACAAGAACATTTACTAAGACCATCTTCTAGGCCATAAGACAAGCCTCAGGAATTTAAAAGTATTAAAGTCATACAAAATATCCTGTCTGGACACAGCGGAAATAACCCATAGATTCAGCAAGAATTCAAAAGGGAAAACAAAGTATTTTGAACTGAATGAAAATAAAAGCACAGCCTATCAAAATTTGTGCACAAAAACAAAAGTATACCAGGCTTGACATTGCTGTCCTTAGAAAGACCTTCTTAGAAGGTTAGCCCTTAGCTGGTGTCCGTGAATTTGGATTTCAGGGCGTGGGATTGCCCTAACTGATAAGAGTAGCTCCCTGTGCCTAACATGTTTCTACAAACGCTATGGTTTATGCCGAACGCCTGCTTCCCTTTTGGGAGTCTGGAGTTGGGCTGCGTGCCAGCAGAGAGTGCCTACGTGACCAGCTCTCAATAAACATGGGCGCTAAGTCAGTAGCTTCCCTGGTTGGCAGCATTTCATGCTGGAGGGATTAGGCATGTCCTACGTGACTGTACTGGGAGAAGACTCTTGGAATCTTATGCCTGGTTTCCCCTGGACTTCGTCCCATGTGCCTCTCCCTTTGCTGACTGAGCTGTGTTTTGCTATGATAAATCTTAGCCCTGAGAACAATCATATGCTCAGTCCTGTGAATCCTCCTAGAGAATCACCAAACCTGGGAACCGACTTGGGGACTCCCAGCACATTGCTCAGAGTAGTACTGAGGGGGAAGCGTACAGCACTAATTGCCTATGTTAGAAAAGAAGAAAGGTCTCAAGTACAAGCACCTCAGCTTTCTTCTTAAGAAACTAGGAAAAGAGGAGCGAATGCAGTGCACAGTATGCAGATGAAGTGATAACGATCAGAGCAGGAATCAGACACACAGAACAACAGTAGAGAAAAGCAGTGAAACCAAAAGCATGTTCTTGGAGACTAATAACATTGATAAACCTCTAGCCCGTCTGAGTTGACCAGGGAGATAATTCTGTGAATTTTATAATTGGAAAATTCAATTAATAAAAAAAATTAAATTCTCATGTACTCACTTTTTAAGCCTAATGGTTCAAAAGGGTTTATTATTGTATTCATAATGCTTATTTTTCCAAAAATATTTACAGTAGGATTACTTCAAATTCCAATTAATTTAATTATGCAGTTTTTCTATGATCTGTTGAGAGAAATAAGACACTGTTTGTATATGAAAGAAGCATGATCTTAGCCAGTTCCTAAATATGTTTGGAAATTGTGCTTGAGAATTTGAGATTCCAGGTAGAGCAAGTAAGCCATGTTGACTGACTATAAGGATAAAAATTCTTTTTTTTATTAAAAAAATTTTTTTTAATGTTTATTTTTGAGAGTGAGAGAGAGACAGAGCACAAGTGAGGGAGGGGCAGAGAGAGAGGGACACACAGAATCCGAAGCAGGCTCCAGGCTCTGAGCTGTCAGCACAGAGCCAGATGTGGGGCTCAAACCCATGAACCTTGAGATCAGGACCTGAGCCGAAGGTGGACGCTTAACCGACTGAGCCACCCAGGAGCCGCAAGGATAAAAATTCTTAAAACATATTACTTATTCTTTTTGCCACTTTGAGTATTTCTCTATTCCTTGACATTTAAAAAAAATTAAGAGAAATTCTTTCATTGTAATATTCCCTTCATTGCTTTTCTGCTTTCAAATAGCAAATGTGTGCTGTTGGCCACATTAGGAGTTTACTAAGTGAGTCCCTTGTTCTTGCCAATAGCCTCAAGTCAGCCTCCTGAATGTTTTCCACTCACAGTGGGCAGAGAATGTATTACTTCTCTCTACACCTCGCGTTCCCAGCTTCTTCTCGGTTCCTAGCTTCGTCTGGTTATTTTGTCTTCACTTGAAGTGGAAGAGGAACATTCAAGGTACAGTCTTGTTGGCATTCTCCTGAAGAACCTTCTTTAGTAAAAGTCTTGATCTTGCCATAAAAGAATTCCCATATAGGAAGAGAGCGCATACACTAAGATTTGCAATTCGCTTTTGCGGTCATGACCCTATAGTTTTGAAGAGTTATCATTCTTTAGTTAATGAGAGGAAGAATCTCAAGTTTTAATAGAGGGCGTTGGGGGATCAGGATATACTGCGACTCACAATTCTTCCCTCTGCTGTTTGATTAGTTTTTGAATTAAAGTGTCTGGGGGCTGCACGTAGGGTTAGAAATACTAGCTCCCCACGTGTGGCTTCAAAACCCTATTTATGGTATGGAAGATAACCTAAGTGCCTCTGTTAGAAAAGAAGAAATAATAACCGGTTTAAATCAGCACTGGATAAGATAAGACCCAAGTATAAGAAATAAGAATAGGGCTCTGATGTGATAGGAATCATAGTTTCTATAGCTGGCTCTTTGAAAATTAGGTGTGAATAGCAGAGTGTGGTGGAGACTATGGCTGCTTTACTTTTCAGCATCTGCCTTGCTAAATACTCTTCCCTAGTGTCCTTCTGACCTGAGGCAAATTGGTTTAGTGGTTCTAGAATGAATAAAATGTTTTTAAGCCAGACGTGGATTTGAAACTGAACTCCACTACTTACCAGCCATAAGACCCTGGGGAAACATGTGTCTGCAAAGAGAGAACAATAATACCCACCTGCAGGCTGTTGGGTGGATTATGTGAGATTGCGTGTAAAATACTCACGGCACTTACTACACACTAGACAGTCAGTAAATGCCAGGTCATTCCTTCCCCATCTTCCGCTTCATCGCATCCCTGAGAGCAAACAATCTGGTTTTTACCTTCCCTAACCTGTGTGTTTATGTGTATGTGTGTGGTCAATTTGACATAGGCATTAATGAGTTCAGGGCTCATTTATCGATCGCTTACTATGTGCCAGGCACTATTTTATTTTATTTTATTTTATTTTATTTTATTTTATTTTTAATTTTTTTTTCAACGTTTTTTATTTATTTTTGGGACAGAGAGAGACAGA
>NW_026059385.1:0-10015 GCF_023721935.1 Panthera uncia
CTGTGTCTCCCTCTCTCTCTGGCCGGGCTCTGTGCTGACAGCTCAGATTCTGGAGCCTGCTTCCGATTCTGTGTCTCCCTCTCTCTCTGGCCCTCCGCCCGTTCATGCTCTGTCTCTCTCTGTCTCAAAAATAAATAAGAAAAAACGTTAAAAAAAAAAAAAAAACCCTTAAAAAAAAGAGTTGTTTTGACATGAGGACTCATGCTCCTTATTCTCACATAGACCAAGGGAACCCTAACAATCAGTGCTCACTGCATCAGAAATTCAGATGAGTAAACACAAGGTCGAGGTGGCCACTGCTATCTGATGAAACCTGCTTTCACATTTCTTTTTCTCTTTTGTAGAGAGTGAGTAAAGAACTGTCTGGGGATAATGATTAATTAGTGGTTTAACCCTTCTGATGCCCTGCCCACCTTCCCTGTCCTCCCTCATTTCACGTGTGCACACTGCGTACATGCTCTCTCCCTCCCCTCCACACGCACACACGCACACACATGTGTGCACACACATGGTGCCCTCAGAATCAAACAGCAAAACTGAACACAACAGTAACAACCAAAGTAGAGAGGAGAGAGGCTGCCGAGGTGCCCAGATGCTTCCCGCAGAAGCAGACACAGGCAGAAAGGCACGTGAGGTCCCCGCCCAGGGACATGGAGGGAGGCTGCGAGCTGCCTTCATGCTGCCTTTCCCTAGGGGCGGTTCACTTAGACTGCAAGGTGTAATTAGATAGCACTTGACAGATTTTGAATTCAGCACTTCATTCCTGATTTGTATGGGTTAGGTGTTTAGCAGAGCAAGACTCAATAGCTTTAAAAAATGAAATAAGTTATTTTACTTTTTTGTTGTTTTGGGGTTTTATTTTCAGATTGTACAGTAATATGTACTGAAAAGTAAAAAGAAGCAGGCACAAATCCCAGCCACCCTCTTGCTATCTGGGCCAGCACAGTATCGTTGGTGTAGCGATGAGGGACATCTGTAGGTCCCCACAAAGGACCGAATGTCTGTGTTTACAGAATAGTTTCGTTTTTATACGTGCGATCTCACATAAGGATCCAGGTGGGTGATCGATTAGAGGGCAGTTAGGCCTTTCCATTTCCACTGCTGCCATCTTTATACTAGTCGTTTTCTTTCCATTCGCTACTTTGAGCTCAGTCTGGTACCTGGTAAGATAGTAAAAGCTGCCCTCTACACGACGGAATCTGACTTTGTGCCGGCTGTAAGAACTGGTAAACCCTGGCTTTACCCCCCTTCACGGTGCATACGAGGTCTGCGCCCTCACTTTATGGTAATGAAGAAGCCCAGTGCTCTTAATTTCCCATGACGTTTAAACAAGGGGTTGTGAGATTCGCTGCTTCTGCCTGTTACAGATCGGTTGTGATCGGAGCCAGAGCCTCGTGGACATCTGTCGAGAGCGGCACTTCCAGGCCTTCCTCTGCGACGCGCTGGCCGTGCCCATCCGCGGCGGGGCCTGTGATGCCTGCGTCTCCATTGCTGTTATTCACCATTTTGCAACAGCGGTGAGTGCCGTCTCTCTCTCTCTCTCTCTCTCTCTCCAAGACCTTGTGGCTGTGGTGGCAGGAAATGCTCATGGATTTCACCCACGTGGACCCTATTTTAGCTCTTCTTTTCTTTCCCTTCTCTTTCCTCTTATGTGGTTTGCCCCCTTTGCTGAGAAAGCGCGTGGAAGGAGGTGAGGTGCCCCGCTGCGGTGGGCCTCTGCCCTCTGCCCACCGCCCACCACCCGCCCTGAGCCTTCCTCATCGTTGTGTCCTCGAATCCGGGGCCACGGCGCTCCGGCTGTCAGGGGCTGGAGGCGCTCATCGGCCCTGCGCCTCCCCAGCAGTCTCTCCTCGGCCTCTGAGCCTCTTCTCTGTCCGTGCCCCACCGGCCTTTCCCGGCCCTTCTCCGCAGCCCTGACGCCTGCGTCCTCTACTTCCCATTCTGCTTTTCTTCTCTTCTCAAAATTCTGGTATTTAGCTGCTGGTGGTACGTTACTCATGCTTTTAGTTAGGCACACAGGTCCCTAATTTTAAAATGAGTGAATTTAGGGGCACTGGGGTGGGTCAGTTGGTTCAGTGTCTGACTCTTGATTTCGGCTCAGGTCGTGATCTCATGGTTCGTGGGATCGACCTCCACATCTTCATGTCTCTGCCCGTCTCCCGCTTGCGCTGTCCCCCCCACCCTCAAAATAAATAAACTTTAAAAAAATAAGTGAATTTAATATTTTATATTTTTCTTATAAGAAAACAGAATCTTATTTTTCCTGTGTGTGGGTGGTTTCTCCCTTAATCTCAGCAATAATTTTATAAATCGCCTGTGCTGGCATTACCAGCAGTTCCCACGCACCTTGTGACTGAACTGAACGCAGGACAAAACCAAGTGGCAAACCCTCTATGCCACTATTTTATTAACACAAATAAAAATGTCCTTTTCCTTATTTCTTCAACACTTTTTCCCCTCAGGAGATTTCCCGTCTCTTTTTTTTCTTTTTTGTTTTTTATTTTATTTTATATTTATATTTTGGTAGATTTTCTGAGCTGTTCGTCGTAATGAAAAGCGGTGCTATCGCCAGTCCAACTTCCTGTTTCCTCTCTATCTCCTCTTGGCTGATAAATGGCAATGTGTGTTTTTACCGTAGGAGCGCAGAGTAGCCGCTCTCCAAGAACTCGTTCGACTCCTGAGACCTGGCGGGAAGGCGCTCGTTTATGTCTGGGCAATGGAACAAGAATATAATAAGAAGAAATCCAAGTATCTTAGAGAAAACAGAATGAGCCAGGGGAAGGAGGAGGAGGTCAGCAGCGATACGCCAGGCCCAGAGTTGCTTGTGGAGCAAGTGCCTGACACAGGCCATAAGGAGCCAGCCTGTCGAATGCCCTCCGTCAGTGTCTTCCAGGAGGGAGGGCGGAATTCAAGGGAAGTTACTAATTCCAAGCTCCCCGTTCACACTAATAGGACTTCTTTTCATTCTCAAGACGTACTGGTTCCCTGGCACCTTAAGGGCAACCCTGGGAAAGACAAACCTGCTGAGCCGTTTGGTCCGGGAGGATCCCATGACCCAAGTCCTGTGTTTCATCGTTTCTACCACGTGTTCCGTGAGGGGGAGCTGGAAGCCGCCTGCCAGACTCTGAGTAACGTCCGCGTCCTGCGAAGCTACTACGATCAGGGGAACTGGTGTGTGATTCTTGAGAAGGTCTGACGTCTCTGAACATACACACCGGAAAGAAAGGCTCAGCTTTATTTTTTAAAGGACTCTAAATTTACTGTCTTTTTAAAGAGAAAATGTGTGGGAAAGAATCAAAGAAAGGAGAACGCCTGAGAGAAAATTGGAAGTAGAGATTAGTTAGGACACATTTGGGCTACTAGTATGGCCATTTTATCCATAAATGTGGGAACGGTTCTCTTAAATAGGGAGGCATAGGGAGGCATAGGGATGGATTTTAAAAGTGACTGAAGTAGTTTGTGAAGTTTTTGGGGTCCCAGGGTAAGAATGCAGCATTCTGAAGACAAAGTTTTGGTATTAAGGTTACTCAGCGAACTAAATCATGTAGAATCTTAGTGATGCAATCATACAACATTTTAATAAACAAGTATTTCTGGACAGTAGAGAATTGTCTGAAGACTTTGACTCTTAGCTCTGTAAAGTCACAGACGATAACCTCTCCCCCCTCACCGTCCTAACGCAGGCTTGACACGTAGTAGGTGCTCAGTAGAATTTCAGCCCATCAGATCGTTCACCCCACAAATACTTACAGAACCCCTACTATGTATTTAAGTACTGTGAGTGGAGCTGTGAACAAGAGTGAAAGCTCCTGCCCTCCTGGAACTTCCGTTGTGGAAGAAGGACAGCCGGTATGCAAATGAAATTGATCCAATGTGCCAGGTAGTGAGAAGTGAAACAGGACTTGGAGGTTTTCCCCGGGAACAAAGGATCATTAACAAAGGGCTGCGGTAACCACGAATCCTGACTGTAGTTGGTTACCGAGAATTAGTTGGTATTCCTGATGTATTGACCAGGTGTTAAAGGCAACCCCAGTGGGCTCTTAGAACTCCTTTGTTTAAGTAGCAAAAGTTAGAATGGTCGGTCAGACTTAATTATGGCCTCACAGCCACAGCTGTGTTGTCACTACCGGGTGTCTCCAGTTCCTTCATGGTTTGTACCAGTCTGGGCAAGGTCAGCAGTTTTTGCCTCCAAATACTTCACACTCAGTCAACTTACCACTCAGGTCAAGTTTCCAGGAAGAACAAAGGTAGAAAGTCAACCGTAGCTCAAATGATCTCGCAAAAGGAAAGTACTTTTTAAAACATGCATTGCTTTTATAGCAGTTATGCTTAAGACTACTTCAAGAAAAATTGCTTCCTGTGAACAATAACGCCCAGACAATTGTGTCTGTTGTTATTGTTGAGATGTTTATTTTCCAGCGTCAAGCTTCCTGAAACTGGCCGTGATGAGACGACAATTATTTTTGTCACAGAATCTTCACTGCAAGATTATAACTGTTCCCTCCAGATGAATGTATAAGGTTCATGATATGAAAAGACAAATTATGGGGCTAAAAAAAAGCAGTTTTATTCTGACAGAAATTCTAGAACTTCACATTGCAATGTGAAGCTCAGCTCCTGCTAATAACTTTTAAAATCTAGATGAAATGGGCGATTTTCAAGGAGGATGCAAATACATGAACTCAAGAAGAGGCAGAAAATGGAAGGTGTTGAAAAAGCCGCATAGGAATTCAGAACTTGGCTCTTGATTCAGACTGGAAATTGAATTCTCGATCTGCCATTAGTTTTAGCTGGAGACTCTGGACAAACTCCCTCCCTTGTCTGTGCTCCAGTTTTCTCAGCTGTAGTGCTGGAGGAGTTGTTCTGCAATTAGCTGGGATAACAGCTCTCAGAGCAGTGCAAGAATAGAGTGTGTGTGCGTGAAACATGTTTATTATCATTAGTCCTAGAGAAAGCCCTCAAGAGTTTCAGGAATTGAATGACATCAAATCTAATTTGTTAATTGTGTATTAAAAACCTATGGTTTTACTGATTTTTTTTTGTCATTTTGCTTGTTCTTATTAGTTGCAACAGATACATCACAATTTCGTGCTATGATTGTGGATTTCTCTATTTTTCCTTCCAGATCTATCAATAATTATAAGGCAGAACTGGCAGGAAAATCCCAATGTCCATCAGCAGTAGAGTAAGTGAATCGAATGTTACTACCTAAGCAGTGGAAGTGAATAAATCGTCTTCACAAGGTACACTGTGAATAGATCTCAGGACCATAATGCTGAGTAACAAACCCCACAAAGTAAGACCATACAATTCCTTCAGAGTGCAGGTGTCTCTGAGACTCCCTTCGCTTCTGACACTGACTGCAAGTTCAGGGGCTCCCAAGAGTATCCTCAGGTTTGGTCATTTGCTAGAAGGATTCACAGGACTCACTGAAACTGTCATAGTCATGACCATTGTTTATTACAGCAAAAGGCTGCAGATTAAAATCAGCCAAGGGAAGAGGTGCAGGAGAGTTACACGCATGGAACTTTCTGTTGCCACCTCCCGGTGAAATCTGGATGGAGCTGACTTCTCCCAGCAGCGGGTAGGATAATAAACATGGAGTGTTGCCAACCATGGAGGCTCACATGAGGCTTGGGTTCAGATTTTTAACTGAGGGCTTAACTACACGCACATGGTTGACCACCCATATGGCTGACCTTTCATCTCTAGCTCGTCTGGAGGCCCCCCCAGGTAAACAGATCCTTTTCAGGCAGGATATTGCAAAGGCTTAGAGATTAACTCCCAGGAGCCTAAGACAAAGGCCAGACCTCTTCTTGGATAAGGTCAACTCTACTACATAGTTTTTTTTAAGTGAGAGTTTATAAACAAGCAATATTATACTTTTACAAGACTGGATAATAGTGAACTTTTGAAAGGAAGGAGCGAGTTCAAGGCCTTCTGGGGTGCTCACAGTTTATTTCTCGGGGTGGTATGTACATGGGCGCTTGCTTTGTGTTAATTCACTAACATTGAGTGTGTGATAAAGCACTTAGGATTTGTTACCTTTATATGTAATATAAACTTCAAAATTTAAAACAGTTTGTAAAAGAAAGTTCTAAACATGCAGTGAAATATTTTAAATATTAAAAAAAACTCAGTGTTTTTTTTTTTTTTTAATTTTGAGGGAGAGAAACAGAGTACAAGTGGGGGAAGGGCAGAGAGAGGGAGACACGGAATCCAAAGCAGGCTCCAGGCTCTGAGCTGTCAGCACAGAGCCCAATGTGAGGCTTGAACACATGAACTGTGAGCTCATGACCTGAGCCGAAGTCAGATGCTTAACTGACTGAGCCCCCCAGGTGCCCCAAACCAAACTTTTTTTAATGAAATAATCTCTACACTCACCATGGAGCTTGAACTCATTACCCTGAGATCAAGAGTTGCATGCTCTACTGACTGAGCCAGCCAGGCACCCCCTGTCAATTATTTTTTAACTTTAAAGATTGTGCTTTTTGTGTTCTGTTTAAGAAATTTTTGCCTAAACCAAATCACTAAGATTTTCTTTTATGTTGTCATCTAGAAGTTTCATAGCTTTACCCCTTACATTTAGGTCCGTGATCCATTTCAAATTAAGTTTTGTGTACATGTTGTGAGGGTTGGCTTACCTTTCTGCATGCTGCTATCCAGTCGTTCCAATATCATTTTGAAAAGATTATTCTTTTCCGCAAGTGAATTGCTTGACACCTTTGTGGAAAACCAATTGGCCATACATATGTGGATCTATTTCTTCATAGTTTTTTTTTTTAATCTGTGTGTCTATTTTATGCCAATACTGTTTTGGCTACTGTAGCTTAATAGTAAGTTTTGGAATAAGGTTTCCAACTTTGTTCTTCTATGCACTTAATAACAGCTTCAAAATACACAAAGCAAAAACTGATGTAAGTATAGAAACATAGACAAATGTATAATTATAGAGGGAAATTTCAATAATTGATAGAACAAGTACCTAGAAAGTCAGTAAGGGTAGTATTAACCTCAATCTTATTGGCATTTTAGAACAGCCCAGCCAACAACAGCAGAATACACAAGAACATTTACTAAGACCATCTTCTAGGCCATAAGACAAGCCTCAGGAATTTAAAAGTATTAAAGTCATACAAAATATCCTGTCTGGACACAGCGGAAATAACCCATAGATTCAGCAAGAATTCAAAAGGGAAAACAAAGTATTTTGAACTGAATGAAAATAAAAGCACAGCCTATCAAAATTTGTGCACAAAAACAAAAGTATACCAGGCTTGACATTGCTGTCCTTAGAAAGACCTTCTTAGAAGGTTAGCCCTTAGCTGGTGTCCGTGAATTTGGATTTCAGGGCGTGGGATTGCCCTAACTGATAAGAGTAGCTCCCTGTGCCTAACATGTTTCTACAAACGCTATGGTTTATGCCGAACGCCTGCTTCCCTTTTGGGAGTCTGGAGTTGGGCTGCGTGCCAGCAGAGAGTGCCTACGTGACCAGCTCTCAATAAACATGGGCGCTAAGTCAGTAGCTTCCCTGGTTGGCAGCATTTCATGCTGGGGGGATTAGGCATGTCCTACGTGACTGTACTGGGAGAAGACTCTTGGAATCTTATGCCTGGTTTCCCCTGGACTTCGTCCCATGTGCCTCTCCCTTTGCTGACTGAGCTGTGTTTTGCTATGATAAATCTTAGCCCTGAGAACAATCATATGCTCAGTCCTGTGAATCCTCCTAGAGAATCACCAAACCTGGGAACCGACTTGGGGACTCCCAGCACATTGCTCAGAGTAGTACTGAGGGGGAAGCGTACAGCACTAATTGCCTATGTTAGAAAAGAAGAAAGGTCTCAAGTACAAGCACCTCAGCTTTCTTCTTAAGAAACTAGGAAAAGAGGAGCGAATGCAGTGCACAGTATGCAGATGAAGTGATAACGATCAGAGCAGGAATCAGACACACAGAACAACAGTAGAGAAAAGCAGTGAAACCAAAAGCATGTTCTTGGAGACTAATAACATTGATAAACCTCTAGCCCGTCTGAGTTGACCAGGGAGATAATTCTGTGAATTTTATAATTGGAAAATTCAATTAATAAAAAAAATTAAATTCTCATGTACTCACTTTTTAAGCCTAATGGTTCAAAAGGGTTTATTATTGTATTCATAATGCTTATTTTTCCAAAAATATTTACAGTAGGATTACTTCAAATTCCAATTAATTTAATTATGCAGTTTTTCTATGATCTGTTGAGAGAAATAAGACACTGTTTGTATATGAAAGAAGCATGATCTTAGCCAGTTCCTAAATATGTTTGGAAATTGTGCTTGAGAATTTGAGATTCCAGGTAGAGCAAGTAAGCCATGTTGACTGACTATAAGGATAAAAATTCTTTTTTTTATTAAAAAAATTTTTTTTAATGTTTATTTTTGAGAGTGAGAGAGAGACAGAGCACAAGTGAGGGAGGGGCAGAGAGAGAGGGACACACAGAATCCGAAGCAGGCTCCAGGCTCTGAGCTGTCAGCACAGAGCCAGATGTGGGGCTCAAACCCATGAACCTTGAGATCAGGACCTGAGCCGAAGGTGGACGCTTAACCGACTGAGCCACCCAGGAGCCGCAAGGATAAAAATTCTTAAAACATATTACTTATTCTTTTTGCCACTTTGAGTATTTCTCTATTCCTTGACATTTAAAAAAAATTAAGAGAAATTCTTTCATTGTAATATTCCCTTCATTGCTTTTCTGCTTTCAAATAGCAAATGTGTGCTGTTGGCCACATTAGGAGTTTACTAAGTGAGTCCCTTGTTCTTGCCAATAGCCTCAAGTCAGCCTCCTGAATGTTTTCCACTCACAGTGGGCAGAGAATGTATTACTTCTCTCTACACCTCGCGTTCCCAGCTTCTTCTCGGTTCCTAGCTTCGTCTGGTTATTTTGTCTTCACTTGAAGTGGAAGAGGAACATTCAAGGTACAGTCTTGTTGGCATTCTCCTGAAGAACCTTCTTTAGTAAAAGTCTTGATCTTGCCATAAAAGAATTCCCATATAGGAAGAGAGCGCATACACTAAGATTTGCAATTCGCTTTTGCGGTCATGACCCTATAGTTTTGAAGAGTTATCATTCTTTAGTTAATGAGAGGAAGAATCTCAAGTTTTAATAGAGGGCGTTGGGGGATCAGGATATACTGCGACTCACAATTCTTCCCTCTGCTGTTTGATTAGTTTTTGAATTAAAGTGTCTGGGGGCTGCACGTAGGGTTAGAAATACTAGCTCCCCACGTGTGGCTTCAAAACCCTATTTATGGTATGGAAGATAACCTAAGTGCCTCTGTTAGAAAAGAAGAAATAATAACCGGTTTAAATCAGCACTGGATAAGATAAGACCCAAGTATAAGAAATAAGAATAGGGCTCTGATGTGATAGGAATCATAGTTTCTATAGCTGGCTCTTTGAAAATTAGGTGTGAATAGCAGAGTGTGGTGGAGACTATGGCTGCTTTACTTTTCAGCATCTGCCTTGCTAAATACTCTTCCCTAGTGTCCTTCTGACCTGAGGCAAATTGGTTTAGTGGTTCTAGAATGAATAAAATGTTTTTAAGCCAGACGTGGATTTGAAACTGAACTCCACTACTTACCAGCCATAAGACCCTGGGGAAACATGTGTCTGCAAAGAGAGAACAATAATACCCACCTGCAGGCTGTTGGGTGGATTATGTGAGATTGCGTGTAAAATACTCACGGCACTTACTACACACTAGACAGTCAGTAAATGCCAGGTCATTCCTTCCCCATCTTCCGCTTCATCGCATCCCTGAGAGCAAACAATCTGGTTTTTACCTTCCCTAACCTGTGTGTTTATGTGTATGTGTGTGGTCAATTTGACATAGGCATTAATGAGTTCAGGGCTCATTTATCGATCGCTTACTATGTGCCAGGCACTATTTTATTTTATTTTATTTTATTTTATTTTATTTTATTTTTAATTTTTTTTCAACGTTTTTTATTTATTTTTGGGACAGAGAGAGACAGA
>NW_026059386.1:0-10015 GCF_023721935.1 Panthera uncia
AGCCGCTTCAGATCCTCTGTCCCCCTGGCTCTCTGCCCCTCCCCCCCCAAAACATAAATAAACATTTAAAAAGCCCCACAAAACCACAATGAGACACCGCCTCACATCCATCAGGATGGCTATAAGAAAAAAGAAAACCAGAAAAGAACAAGTATGGGTGAGATGTCGAGAGACTGGAACCTTCCTGCAGCCTTGGCGGGAATATAAACGAGGGCGGCCTCTGGGGAGAACAGTTCAAAGCGTCAAAGGCATTTAACTCAGCAAGGCTGCCGGGCACCGGGCGGGGAGGAGCAAGGAGCGATTGATAAGTGGGTGTGAGTTTCCTTCCGGAGTGATAAGAATGTTCTGGAACTAGATAGTGGCGGTGGTCGTGAATGTACTCAAACGTCACCGCTGGTAAACTTTGAGCTGTGCATCGTTCACCGCGCACACGCGCACACAAAGGCAAGAGGAGAGGCCTGGCTGACTCAGTCTGCGGAGCGTGAAACTCTCGACGTCAGGGTTGTGAGTTCGGGCCCCACGTCGGGTGTAGAGGTTACTTTAAAAAAAAAAAAAAAAGCAGGGGGCGCCTGGGTGGCTCAGTCGATTAAGCATCTGACTCCGGCTCGGGGCATGATCTCGAGGTTCGTGAGTTCAAGCCCTGCATCGGGCTCTCTGCCGTCAGCACGGACCCTGCTTCAGATCCTCTGTCTCCCCCTCTCTCTCTGCCCCTCCCCCACTCCCGCGCTCTCTCCCCACCCCCCTCAAAGATAAACATTAAAACTTTTTTTAAAAGGCAGGGGGATGATTTATACCAACACGCACATACATGTGCAAACGTATGTCCTAACGTACGCACAAATATCTCTGGGAGGAAACACTCATAGACGTGGGTGTTCCTGGGGATACGAATCGGGGGGCTGGGGGGGCAGGGAGGAGGCTTACTTTTAACTGCATGTCCTTCAGGTGTTTCGGAACTCATTTTATCGTGCGCGTGCGTGTTGCCTTTAAGACGTAATAAGGTCTCCAGGTGAATTTTACGAGAAAAATAACGTAAGAAGTTCAGGGGCAAAAACGAGGTGTCAGAGACGGATCTCCTGTGGGAGGAGATGAGTCGTGTGGTCAGACAGCGACAGGAATCGCACGTCTTTGGTTCAGCTCTGCCTTTACCGCTGAGGACACATGTTCTTTCAAATCCCACGGGAGGAAGATGTGTTCTGAAGAGAGAATCGAATTCACGGCTCCCCGGGAGACAGAAGGGTCCCCAAAGAAGCCACTAGAGGGAAAGTGGAGCCTGAAGATGGGTGAGGACCCCATTTTCTAAAAGGGGAGATAATATGGATTCTGGAAACCCCGGATGGGGTAGGTCTGACAGCAAGAGCTCTTAGCAGAATTCTGGAACAGAGCTTTACCCAGATGGCTCGCGACTGTTTAGAAGAAAGTATGATAATCACGAGAAGCTAACACAGGGTCACTAAAGCGACCTTGTGTAGGCTAATGTCAACTTCCTATTTTCACGGGGAGACCGCCCTAGTAGAGCGGATGGCCACCTGGGACCCTGCCCTCCTAAAGGATCTGTACAATAGTGCTCTCATTATCTTACGGCAGGAATTATTATCAGTTCCTGGATTATCTGCCTTGTGCTTTCTGCATCTGCTTTGTCTGGCGAGACTGTTCCTCTCCCACACGTTTTCAGGTCATTTCCGGGAGTAATTGTCCATTTGTGAGCTACTCAGACTTATTTTATTTTAATGACCTGTATTAATCAAGAATCTTTTGGTTACAGGGGAAAGAAATCCAATTCAAATAGTCTTCAGCAGAAATGTCTGGAGTGGGGCCAGTTGCAGGTATGGCTCGATCCAGGTGTTTAAAGGATGTCATAGGGCAGCTGAATCCTGCCCTGTGCTGGATCTGCTTTCCCCGGTATTTGGTTTCATTCTAAGGTTGGATTTCCTCAAATGGTGTTAAGACTGGGGCCAAGAGCTGTTGGATTACCTCTTATCACCTTGGTAACCTGAGCAGCTCCAGTATCTGGGCCAGCTCTGATTGGCGTGGCTGGGTCTTTACCCGTTCCTGAGCCAATCACCATGACTGCCTTGGTTGGTCTGTGTCCTCCACGCAGATCACATGAAAGATGATTTCATTCAGCAGCAGGAGAGGAAAAGTTTCCTCAAGGGAAGTTGAGATGCCGTTGTTGGGAAAAGAACGAACGGATACCGGCCAGGCAGAAACCCAGCCTGATCAAATTATGGTTAGTTATGCAAATAGCATGCACGGAGGACAGTCCTCAAAGGCATCCCAAAGTCAGGATGAATCTGCTATTGTCTCCCCGTCTTCCAACCCTCCGTTAACACAGAAAACGAACTGGTAGCCCTGCGGCCGGTGAGAACAAGATCGTGCTTCTGTGGCTAGGGCATGGGTCACGCAGGTGAACACAGGTGAGGCCCCCCTGCCTGCAGGTGAAGGCTACGCAGGAGAGGAGGGGACCCGGTGGCGGGAAGGCGGGCAGGGCTGAGAGCAGAGACGTGGGGTCCAGGCATCAGGCAGTGCGAGCTAGTCCCAGGTAGAAGCTGTCCACCTCTCCTGCATGGCGAGCTCCTGGGTGTGCCCCTGGCAGAGGTGGGACCTGTGGCTTAGGGTCCTCCTGATTCGGGTGGGGCGGATGTTGGAATCCGGAATGCCGGGTAGATGTCGCCGAAGGGCGAGCTGCAATTGTTGCCTTGCGAAGGACTAAAGGCTTTATCTGGAATCAACGGATAAGCGTGCTGGGGTTGATTAGCAATGCCTGCCCTGGTCACGGCCTGTGAAGGAATAGTAGGCACACCTCATGTTTGCCGTGACCGGGCCAGGCCTTCCCTAGGTAAATCCAGGGAGATGGGGTATTAAGAGGCCACCCCAGCAACTGAAGGCGGGTTTATTTCCATCAAGCGCTAAAGGAAATAACCTCTAAGCAAATAGTACTTTTTAAGTACGGCCTGTTCTAAGCCTCTTCTCTTTGGCTACGTGGTCACAACAGGTGTTTGCTGTTCGTTCGACTCCACCCACTAAAAACAGGCGTGATAACGATGATGGAAAACAGATTCCCAGACCCCAGTCGTTTCTGGAAACCTGCACATATTCATAAGCCAGGGTGCCACCGTGCTTTGCTTCCTGGAACTTTTTATTGAGGTATATTACACATACAGAAAAGGCACAAGTCTTTAGCATACAGCTTAAAGAATTCACGAAGGGAGCATACCCGTCTAACCAGCACTAACTTCAAGAAATACCACATTCCCAGCTTCCCCGGGACTGCCCCCTGCCCAGACGGTTTTTCTGTCACAACCCCCGAGGGTGACTTCTAACTACAGGCTAGTTTTGAGACTTTACATTAAGAGAATCTTACAGCTGGGACTCTGTTGTGTCTGGTTTTCTCCATCTTGTTATATGTAGATGAGGTCTTCCATCTACATATACATGTATATGTACATGTAAACGATGTATTTACCCGATCCAGGTTCATGGGCGTTCAGAGTCGTTTTTATTCTTTTTTTTTTTAATTTTTATTTATTTATTGAGAGCCAGGGAGAGAGAGACAGAGCATGAGCAGGGGAGGGGCAGAGAGAGAGGGAGACACAGAATCCGAAGCAGGCTCCAGGCTCTGAGCCGTCAGCACAGAGCCCGACGCGGGGCTCGAACTCACGAACTGTGAGATCATGACCTGAGCCGAAGTCAGATGTTAACTGACTGAGCCACCCAGGCGCCCCGGGATCGTTTTTATCCTGGATAATCCTTGTGCATGTGTTTTTATGAACACACGGACACATTTCTAAAGGGTATACACCCGGGATAGATGCTGGGTCATGGGGCAGGCCTATGTTGTACGGTTTAGCAGTTTATAGCGGATAGCGTTCTCCAAACTGGTCGAACCATTTGAATAGTTGAGAATTTGCCTGAATGGTTGAGAATTTGCCTATGCATTTTCTTTTCTTTTCTTTTTTCTTTTCTTTTTTCTTTTCTTTTCTTTTCTTTTCTTTTCTTTTCTTTTACTTTCTTTTCTTTTACTTTCTTTTCTTTTATTTTGTTTTATTATGTTATTAGGCGATTTTTATTTTGGGGCGTAATTACGTCAAAGGTCAGAAGAGTGCCATGTCAGCTTATTTTAAAAAGGAAATTGTACAGCTATCATAAAAGAAAAATCAGTATCACTGGCCACAAATAAAAGGTTATAATAGCCATTATAAAAACTCATAACGATTAGAAAGCTTCATCTAAAACCTATTAAAAAGTCCACCGCCTAAAATTACCTCGCGGGCCATCGGCAGCATGGATGGATTTATCAGGAAAGACTGATAAAGGAGTCCCGGTTGGTTCTTAGCCAGCAGCAACAAGCCCGGCTTTATTGGGGTCCTAAGACCCTCCACCGACCGGGAGCCTGGGGGTAGCCGAGCCCACCATCCGCTCCAGAGAAGGTCTCGGTGGGTCTGTGGGCCGTCCCATCTCCTTTTCCCGCGAAGGATTCAGCAGTGCGCCCGTGGCCTGATTCCGGCCAGTAGGACGCTCCCACCGTCGTGCGGGCCCAAGAATCTACCCGCAGGAGACCCTGCTTCTCTGCTTCTGCTCTAACCCGAGCCACTCTGCTGTCCTTCCTGGACCCTCCGTCTCCTCACCTGCCGGGGCAGCTGATAAAGGCAAAAGTGAGAGAGGCCCCTTGTGCCAAACACTTAGCCCGGCACCTCCCTCTCAGTAAGTACCTCTCGAATCCTTGCGTGTTCAGGGCAGAGTGATCACACGAGTCCTTCCCTCACCCCACCCCCAGCTTCTAGGATGGGTCTCGAAGCGGAAAATAAAGTTAATGGTGGCTGAGGCTTGTCGAGAGCCGGGGCTTTGCCGGGTTGACTCATTCTATGGTCACAACCCTGCGAAACTAGGTCCCGTGACTGTGCCCGTTTTACAGAGGGGACACTGAGGCCCAGAGAGTTACTCAGAGGGAATGTGGCCGAGCCACGATTTGAACCGAAGCCATCTGATGCCAGAGCAATTATCCCCTTCTTTCTTGCGGGGAGACCCTGCATCGGTGTGCAGTTAAGAGAGTGCAACACTCCTCCAGCTCTGGGCAGGGGAAGGGGTATCTGGACGGGTCTTGGGTAATTGCCGTGACCCCATTTCCCTTCTTGGAGACTGGTTAAGCCATGGACGTGGCACCGCATCTAGCCGATGAGACGTGAGCAAAAGCTTGCAGCAGGCTTTGGGGAAAGTCTCTCGTTCTCCACGCGCCGGTTTGTGGCCACGAGGGAATTTGGAACGAGAGAAAGCTGAGGGTGGGAAGAACCTGGGACCATGACGAGGCACTTTCAACCGGGCTGAGAACTCCTCTTCCTGCTGATTTCTCGCTACGTCCCGTAGGAGCCAACCATCTCGCTGGGCAAGCTGATTTGAGCTGGGGGTTCTCTTCCTTGCTTCGAAATGGATATGAGTGAGTGACTGTCGGCTTTGTGCCGACTGCGATGTTCTCTTGTGGCGGTGGCCGCTGTATCTCCAGTGCCCGGAACACTGCCTGGCACACAATAGGTGCTCAATTAGGTTTTTTTTTTTTTTAATTTATCTTTGAGACAGAGAGAGACAGAGCATGAGCAGGGGAGGGGCAGAGAGAGAGGGAGACACAGAATCCGAGGCGGGCCCCAGGCTCCGAGCCGTCAGCGCAGAGCCGGACGCGGGGCTCGAACCCATGAACCGCGAGATGGTGACCTGAGCCGAAGTCGGACGCCCAACCGACAGAGCCACCCAGGCGCCCCCAGTTGGTATTTGTTAAATGAATTACCGCAGCAGAGCGGCTGAAGCGCGCAAATGCAGGTTCGCATGATAAACACAGCGAAAGCCGGAATCCCAAGACGGTGGCGACTGTGGGCTTTGCAGTCTGACAGACAGGGCTCGGGGCCCGGAGCTCTGCTTTTGAGCCACGTGACTCAGGGCAACTTCTCCCCCCTCGGTGTTCCTGTGCATTAGATCCATCTGGGAGGCAGAATAACGCCTTCCCCAAAGGGGTCCACATCCTAATCCCTGGAGCCTGTGACTGTGTGACCTTACGTGGCAGAGGGGCTTTGTAGTTGTGATTAAGGATCTTGAGATGGCGAGATTAGCCTGGATTACCCAGGTGGCCCAGGGTGAACACTGGGGTCCGTATGAGAGGGGGGCAGGAGGTTCAGAGTCAGGGAGGAGACGGACGCGAGGGCAGAGGGGGAGGTTGGGGGCATGCGGGGCCATCGCGCTCTAAACCCTGGAAAAAGCAAGGAGGTGGATTCTCGTCGGGGCCTCCAGAACGACGGCCTTGCAGGCACCTCGAGTCTAGCCCCGTAGGACTCATTTCGGACTTCCGACGTCCCCCGCTACAAAGGAGCAGGCTTGTGTCACTCGAAGCCATCGAATTTGTGGCAATCTGTCACAGCAGAGGCAGGGGATTTATACCCTGAGGCGGGTTTCGTGTCTGCTTCCGAGGGTTCTGGCAGGGATTCCGGAAGCGCGAGCAGGGATTTCGCATGTTGGGGGAGTCCCGCCAGCGGGAGCTGTGACCTGCCAGTTCCAGCTCCAGCCACGCCTCTGCCGGGAAGTCGCCCCTGATTTCCTCCAGCTCACTGCCACCGCCCCTTCCTGGTTACCGTGAGTAGAAGGAGCACAGCGGACATTTCTGCGGCCCCAACACCCTGCTGGAGGCTTTACGCTGGTGTCGCGTCACCGACGAGAAACAGAGGCCCGGTCCACCTGCGCCACACGGCTTTCACGGGCGTGGCTTGGCCTCCGGTGGATGCGCGGGCCTTGCAGCCCCCGTGTGTGCCTTTCCATAAATAGCTTCAAAGGAATTACCGGGAGCGTGAACCGAAAATGTCCCTGCACGCCCCTGCCAAAGCAAGCTGTCTTGCGGGTACAGACGGGCTCCCCTCCCTTCACCTGGCCCAGACTTGTCTCCACACCCAGCCCTGCGGGTGTCTCCTCTGTGCTGGGACGCTGGGGGTTGGGTCCCCTACCCACTGCCTTCCGAGCCTCTCCAGGACCCGTCCCCTCCTCCCCGCTGCCCCGTCCCTGTCCTGACACAGCGGTTCTTTCCTACTCCGTGTGGCTCAGAGGGGTATAACCTTTGACAACATGTTTCATGTTCTGAAACGTGACTCAGGCCGGAGCGGGGTCCTGCCGAAAACACCCTCGGGGTGTCTCCAGCACTTGCAGGCGAAGTCCGGACTCCTTGTCGCGGCACGTGAGGGCATTCACGTTCGCTGGGCTCATCCAACCTGCCTCAGGACCTTTGCACTTGCTCCCCGCTGTCTGAAATGCCATCGCCACGGATATCCGTGCAGCTGGCTCTCCCTCTTCGGTCACGTCTGTGCCCCACTGTCGCCTCCCCAAAGAGGGTTTCCCCACCCACCCTCTGTCACCCTCCGCTTTATTCTTCTGCCTCCGACGCTAGCTGAAATCACAACACGCACAGTCCAGCAAAACTGACCGTCTCGGGCTGCCAGGTGCTATGACAGTGGTGATTCACACCAGCCAGATTCTGAGTTCCGTTGCAGCGCACCGGCCGTGGCGGGGCCCGTGAGCCATACGTTTGGGTAGGGGGACATCAACCCTGCACCCTCGGTAGCCTCTGAGCAGTGGAAATTATAGACAAAACAACGGCCCAGCTGGATCTCGTGGGATAGTGCAGGGAAGACCAGAGAGCCAGACAGAGCCGGGCTTAAATGCGAATTGCTTCCCAGTGGTGGCCTTGGGCTGACGATTAACCTCTCCGAGGCTTCGTTTCTTCACCTGTGCAGTGGGCATGGTACTCATTCGGGTTGGCATGAGGTTCCGGGAGGCGCAAGAAATGGTTTATGCTTATAAAGCGCTTTTACGTGCCAGGCACGGCCTGCTCGACTCCCATTAATTCGCTTCATTGACACTGTAATCCTACGCAGCAGGCTGTGGCTGTTCCCCATTTTACAGATTAGGAAATAAACTCAGAAAGATTGAGTAACTTACCCAAAGTCACCCAACCAGGCAGTGTGGCTGCAGGATATCTGTGCCTGGCTCTGAGCCCACACAGCCCATCCAGACCAATAATCCCTGCAAATGCTCAGCTAGCCCAGGGTCCATTATAGAAAGAGCTCTTTAGGGGCGCCTGGGTGGCTCCGTCGGTGAAGCGTCCGACTTCGGCTCAGGTCGTGATCTCGCGGTGCACGAGTTTGAGTCCCGCGTCGGGCTCCGTGCTGACAGCTCAGAGCCTGGAGCCTGCTTTGGACTCTGTGTCTCCCTCTCTCCCTGCCCTTCCCCCGCTCGTGCTCGCTCTCTCTCTCTCTCTCTCAAAAATGAATAAACATTAAAAATATTTTAAAAATTTAAAGAAAGAAAGGAAAGAGCTCTTTGGATTTTGAATTGTGCCAGCTCTTTGGGGTTTCAAAGGATAATCAGTTGTATTAGCTAATTCAGGGACTGAATTCCTGAAACCAGTAAAGTTGGCCAGGCAGGGGGTCCAGCCCATTTTACAGATGGGAACACTGAGGCTCAGGGAGGGAAAAGGAGCTTCCCCTTGTACCAGCCACACGGGTCTTCTGTCCGTTCTCTCTTTGAAGACACCGAGTCCACTTTCCATGGGACGGTCTTTGCATCCGCTGTTCCTTCCACCTGGAACGCAATTCCCTCACCTTCTGGCTGCCTCCTTCCCAACCTTTGGATGCCATCTGAAACGTCACCTCCTTAAGGAGACCTTCCGTCCCTAATCACCGAATCTCAAACCTGTTCTCCCTCTTGCCTCCAGCCAGCTCTCTCGGTCCTCCCATTGTTTGCTTTGTGGCAATCGCCACCCATGTTAATCATACTTTCTTTCCTTTCCGACTCCCTAAGTCCCTCACGGAACAGAGTGGGTGGGCTCTGTGTGGGTGGAGGGATTAAGTGGCCGATGCCCTTGAGACAGCCCTTCCAGGCTTGGCGCACTGCCGAACGGGGCGGCCGGAAAGTTGCCGCCCTATCCCGGTGCGGGAAGCCTCTGAGTTCTGTTATTGCGCACGGGTTCCCGGAACCGGAATCCATACAGAACCTTTCCTTCCCTGCCGAGGAAGCCTGGAAAACGCGCTCGTGGTCCGCTGCCATCGGGAAGGCAGGCCAGCAAGAGGGAGGCACGGGGGGTGAACCCGCCCAGCCACGGCGGCCCTGCACGGCGCGGCCGGAGAGCTGGCTCCACGCGTGAGCCCTGTTCACTGCCGGGTCCGGGGCCAGCCTGATGCCCTTGAGGGACTGAACGAGGTGTCAGAGTTGGGGGGCCAGACCCGGATCCGTCTGATTCAAAACTCCGGATCCTTTCCATTTTTAACTTGCTCTCTCTTGCTAGTGGGGCCGTCCCTTGGGGTTTGAGAGCCCCGGACACGTGGTGCGTGCAGTGCTGGAGGGGCTGAGAGGTCTGGAGGGGTCTCCTCAGTCAGGTGAACGCGCCACAGTGATGTTATTTTTTTTAAGCAGGCTCCACATGCAACATGGGGCTCGAACTCACCGCCCGGAGATCAAGGGTCACAGGCTCTATGGACAGAGCCAGCCCGGCACCCCAGAAAGGCTGAGATTGTTTAAATGAGAATTCCGATAGACTCTGTTGGGCAGAAGGCAGCAGGGACCCAGGAGGGACGCACGTGCTCAGCTGCAAGACCGCGCACAGGCCTCTGGGCTCTGATCTCGTCTCGATCAGGGGCGCCGAGCTTCGGGTCCATCGGCAGGACGGGTCAGGCCAGGCCTGCTTTCAGAAGCAGGTGGAGTGGCCAGATTCTCCCTAGCCACTCGTACTTCCTGGGGCCTTTGTCGGCTTCCCAGGCCTTACTGGGAGGTCAGGCCACCCGGGGGCTAATTCCTGACATTCTCCAGGAGGCTGAGACATAGCAAATATGGTGCAAAGATGCTGGAAAGGAGACCTTGAATCTCCAGAAAAAAACCAGAAGCACTCACAGGGATGTGCAAAACCAGATGTCCACGCTTGAAAGAAAGAAAAAGAAAGAAAGAAAGAAAGAAAGAAAGAGGGAAGGAAAGAAAAAGAGAAAGGAAGGAA
>NW_026059387.1:0-10014 GCF_023721935.1 Panthera uncia
AGCCGCTTCAGATCCTCTGTCCCCCTGGCTCTCTGCCCCTCCCCCCCAAAACATAAATAAACATTTAAAAAGCCCCACAAAACCACAATGAGACACCGCCTCACATCCATCAGGATGGCTATAAGAAAAAAGAAAACCAGAAAAGAACAAGTATGGGTGAGATGTCGAGAGACTGGAACCTTCCTGCAGCCTTGGCGGGAATATAAACGAGGGCGGCCTCTGGGGAGAACAGTTCAAAGCGTCAAAGGCATTTAACTCAGCAAGGCTGCCGGGCACCGGGCGGGGAGGAGCAAGGAGCGATTGATAAGTGGGTGTGAGTTTCCTTCCGGAGTGATAAGAATGTTCTGGAACTAGATAGTGGCGGTGGTCGTGAATGTACTCAAACGTCACCGCTGGTAAACTTTGAGCTGTGCATCGTTCACCGCGCACACGCGCACACAAAGGCAAGAGGAGAGGCCTGGCTGACTCAGTCTGCGGAGCGTGAAACTCTCGACGTCAGGGTTGTGAGTTCGGGCCCCACGTCGGGTGTAGAGGTTACTTTAAAAAAAAAAAAAAAAGCAGGGGGCGCCTGGGTGGCTCAGTCGATTAAGCATCTGACTCCGGCTCGGGGCATGATCTCGAGGTTCGTGAGTTCAAGCCCTGCATCGGGCTCTCTGCCGTCAGCACGGACCCTGCTTCAGATCCTCTGTCTCCCCCTCTCTCTCTGCCCCTCCCCCACTCCCGCGCTCTCTCCCCACCCCCCTCAAAGATAAACATTAAAACTTTTTTTAAAAGGCAGGGGGATGATTTATACCAACACGCACATACATGTGCAAACGTATGTCCTAACGTACGCACAAATATCTCTGGGAGGAAACACTCATAGACGTGGGTGTTCCTGGGGATACGAATCGGGGGGCTGGGGGGGCAGGGAGGAGGCTTACTTTTAACTGCATGTCCTTCAGGTGTTTCGGAACTCATTTTATCGTGCGCGTGCGTGTTGCCTTTAAGACGTAATAAGGTCTCCAGGTGAATTTTACGAGAAAAATAACGTAAGAAGTTCAGGGGCAAAAACGAGGTGTCAGAGACGGATCTCCTGTGGGAGGAGATGAGTCGTGTGGTCAGACAGCGACAGGAATCGCACGTCTTTGGTTCAGCTCTGCCTTTACCGCTGAGGACACATGTTCTTTCAAATCCCACGGGAGGAAGATGTGTTCTGAAGAGAGAATCGAATTCACGGCTCCCCGGGAGACAGAAGGGTCCCCAAAGAAGCCACTAGAGGGAAAGTGGAGCCTGAAGATGGGTGAGGACCCCATTTTCTAAAAGGGGAGATAATATGGATTCTGGAAACCCCGGATGGGGTAGGTCTGACAGCAAGAGCTCTTAGCAGAATTCTGGAACAGAGCTTTACCCAGATGGCTCGCGACTGTTTAGAAGAAAGTATGATAATCACGAGAAGCTAACACAGGGTCACTAAAGCGACCTTGTGTAGGCTAATGTCAACTTCCTATTTTCACGGGGAGACCGCCCTAGTAGAGCGGATGGCCACCTGGGACCCTGCCCTCCTAAAGGATCTGTACAATAGTGCTCTCATTATCTTACGGCAGGAATTATTATCAGTTCCTGGATTATCTGCCTTGTGCTTTCTGCATCTGCTTTGTCTGGCGAGACTGTTCCTCTCCCACACGTTTTCAGGTCATTTCCGGGAGTAATTGTCCATTTGTGAGCTACTCAGACTTATTTTATTTTAATGACCTGTATTAATCAAGAATCTTTTGGTTACAGGGGAAAGAAATCCAATTCAAATAGTCTTCAGCAGAAATGTCTGGAGTGGGGCCAGTTGCAGGTATGGCTCGATCCAGGTGTTTAAAGGATGTCATAGGGCAGCTGAATCCTGCCCTGTGCTGGATCTGCTTTCCCCGGTATTTGGTTTCATTCTAAGGTTGGATTTCCTCAAATGGTGTTAAGACTGGGGCCAAGAGCTGTTGGATTACCTCTTATCACCTTGGTAACCTGAGCAGCTCCAGTATCTGGGCCAGCTCTGATTGGCGTGGCTGGGTCTTTACCCGTTCCTGAGCCAATCACCATGACTGCCTTGGTTGGTCTGTGTCCTCCACGCAGATCACATGAAAGATGATTTCATTCAGCAGCAGGAGAGGAAAAGTTTCCTCAAGGGAAGTTGAGATGCCGTTGTTGGGAAAAGAACGAACGGATACCGGCCAGGCAGAAACCCAGCCTGATCAAATTATGGTTAGTTATGCAAATAGCATGCACGGAGGACAGTCCTCAAAGGCATCCCAAAGTCAGGATGAATCTGCTATTGTCTCCCCGTCTTCCAACCCTCCGTTAACACAGAAAACGAACTGGTAGCCCTGCGGCCGGTGAGAACAAGATCGTGCTTCTGTGGCTAGGGCATGGGTCACGCAGGTGAACACAGGTGAGGCCCCCCTGCCTGCAGGTGAAGGCTACGCAGGAGAGGAGGGGACCCGGTGGCGGGAAGGCGGGCAGGGCTGAGAGCAGAGACGTGGGGTCCAGGCATCAGGCAGTGCGAGCTAGTCCCAGGTAGAAGCTGTCCACCTCTCCTGCATGGCGAGCTCCTGGGTGTGCCCCTGGCAGAGGTGGGACCTGTGGCTTAGGGTCCTCCTGATTCGGGTGGGGCGGATGTTGGAATCCGGAATGCCGGGTAGATGTCGCCGAAGGGCGAGCTGCAATTGTTGCCTTGCGAAGGACTAAAGGCTTTATCTGGAATCAACGGATAAGCGTGCTGGGGTTGATTAGCAATGCCTGCCCTGGTCACGGCCTGTGAAGGAATAGTAGGCACACCTCATGTTTGCCGTGACCGGGCCAGGCCTTCCCTAGGTAAATCCAGGGAGATGGGGTATTAAGAGGCCACCCCAGCAACTGAAGGCGGGTTTATTTCCATCAAGCGCTAAAGGAAATAACCTCTAAGCAAATAGTACTTTTTAAGTACGGCCTGTTCTAAGCCTCTTCTCTTTGGCTACGTGGTCACAACAGGTGTTTGCTGTTCGTTCGACTCCACCCACTAAAAACAGGCGTGATAACGATGATGGAAAACAGATTCCCAGACCCCAGTCGTTTCTGGAAACCTGCACATATTCATAAGCCAGGGTGCCACCGTGCTTTGCTTCCTGGAACTTTTTATTGAGGTATATTACACATACAGAAAAGGCACAAGTCTTTAGCATACAGCTTAAAGAATTCACGAAGGGAGCATACCCGTCTAACCAGCACTAACTTCAAGAAATACCACATTCCCAGCTTCCCCGGGACTGCCCCCTGCCCAGACGGTTTTTCTGTCACAACCCCCGAGGGTGACTTCTAACTACAGGCTAGTTTTGAGACTTTACATTAAGAGAATCTTACAGCTGGGACTCTGTTGTGTCTGGTTTTCTCCATCTTGTTATATGTAGATGAGGTCTTCCATCTACATATACATGTATATGTACATGTAAACGATGTATTTACCCGATCCAGGTTCATGGGCGTTCAGAGTCGTTTTTATTCTTTTTTTTTTTAATTTTTATTTATTTATTGAGAGCCAGGGAGAGAGAGACAGAGCATGAGCAGGGGAGGGGCAGAGAGAGAGGGAGACACAGAATCCGAAGCAGGCTCCAGGCTCTGAGCCGTCAGCACAGAGCCCGACGCGGGGCTCGAACTCACGAACTGTGAGATCATGACCTGAGCCGAAGTCAGATGTTAACTGACTGAGCCACCCAGGCGCCCCGGGATCGTTTTTATCCTGGATAATCCTTGTGCATGTGTTTTTATGAACACACGGACACATTTCTAAAGGGTATACACCCGGGATAGATGCTGGGTCATGGGGCAGGCCTATGTTGTACGGTTTAGCAGTTTATAGCGGATAGCGTTCTCCAAACTGGTCGAACCATTTGAATAGTTGAGAATTTGCCTGAATGGTTGAGAATTTGCCTATGCATTTTCTTTTCTTTTCTTTTTTCTTTTCTTTTTTCTTTTCTTTTCTTTTCTTTTCTTTTCTTTTCTTTTACTTTCTTTTCTTTTACTTTCTTTTCTTTTATTTTGTTTTATTATGTTATTAGGCGATTTTTATTTTGGGGCGTAATTACGTCAAAGGTCAGAAGAGTGCCATGTCAGCTTATTTTAAAAAGGAAATTGTACAGCTATCATAAAAGAAAAATCAGTATCACTGGCCACAAATAAAAGGTTATAATAGCCATTATAAAAACTCATAACGATTAGAAAGCTTCATCTAAAACCTATTAAAAAGTCCACCGCCTAAAATTACCTCGCGGGCCATCGGCAGCATGGATGGATTTATCAGGAAAGACTGATAAAGGAGTCCCGGTTGGTTCTTAGCCAGCAGCAACAAGCCCGGCTTTATTGGGGTCCTAAGACCCTCCACCGACCGGGAGCCTGGGGGTAGCCGAGCCCACCATCCGCTCCAGAGAAGGTCTCGGTGGGTCTGTGGGCCGTCCCATCTCCTTTTCCCGCGAAGGATTCAGCAGTGCGCCCGTGGCCTGATTCCGGCCAGTAGGACGCTCCCACCGTCGTGCGGGCCCAAGAATCTACCCGCAGGAGACCCTGCTTCTCTGCTTCTGCTCTAACCCGAGCCACTCTGCTGTCCTTCCTGGACCCTCCGTCTCCTCACCTGCCGGGGCAGCTGATAAAGGCAAAAGTGAGAGAGGCCCCTTGTGCCAAACACTTAGCCCGGCACCTCCCTCTCAGTAAGTACCTCTCGAATCCTTGCGTGTTCAGGGCAGAGTGATCACACGAGTCCTTCCCTCACCCCACCCCCAGCTTCTAGGATGGGTCTCGAAGCGGAAAATAAAGTTAATGGTGGCTGAGGCTTGTCGAGAGCCGGGGCTTTGCCGGGTTGACTCATTCTATGGTCACAACCCTGCGAAACTAGGTCCCGTGACTGTGCCCGTTTTACAGAGGGGACACTGAGGCCCAGAGAGTTACTCAGAGGGAATGTGGCCGAGCCACGATTTGAACCGAAGCCATCTGATGCCAGAGCAATTATCCCCTTCTTTCTTGCGGGGAGACCCTGCATCGGTGTGCAGTTAAGAGAGTGCAACACTCCTCCAGCTCTGGGCAGGGGAAGGGGTATCTGGACGGGTCTTGGGTAATTGCCGTGACCCCATTTCCCTTCTTGGAGACTGGTTAAGCCATGGACGTGGCACCGCATCTAGCCGATGAGACGTGAGCAAAAGCTTGCAGCAGGCTTTGGGGAAAGTCTCTCGTTCTCCACGCGCCGGTTTGTGGCCACGAGGGAATTTGGAACGAGAGAAAGCTGAGGGTGGGAAGAACCTGGGACCATGACGAGGCACTTTCAACCGGGCTGAGAACTCCTCTTCCTGCTGATTTCTCGCTACGTCCCGTAGGAGCCAACCATCTCGCTGGGCAAGCTGATTTGAGCTGGGGGTTCTCTTCCTTGCTTCGAAATGGATATGAGTGAGTGACTGTCGGCTTTGTGCCGACTGCGATGTTCTCTTGTGGCGGTGGCCGCTGTATCTCCAGTGCCCGGAACACTGCCTGGCACACAATAGGTGCTCAATTAGGTTTTTTTTTTTTTTAATTTATCTTTGAGACAGAGAGAGACAGAGCATGAGCAGGGGAGGGGCAGAGAGAGAGGGAGACACAGAATCCGAGGCGGGCCCCAGGCTCCGAGCCGTCAGCGCAGAGCCGGACGCGGGGCTCGAACCCATGAACCGCGAGATGGTGACCTGAGCCGAAGTCGGACGCCCAACCGACAGAGCCACCCAGGCGCCCCCAGTTGGTATTTGTTAAATGAATTACCGCAGCAGAGCGGCTGAAGCGCGCAAATGCAGGTTCGCATGATAAACACAGCGAAAGCCGGAATCCCAAGACGGTGGCGACTGTGGGCTTTGCAGTCTGACAGACAGGGCTCGGGGCCCGGAGCTCTGCTTTTGAGCCACGTGACTCAGGGCAACTTCTCCCCCCTCGGTGTTCCTGTGCATTAGATCCATCTGGGAGGCAGAATAACGCCTTCCCCAAAGGGGTCCACATCCTAATCCCTGGAGCCTGTGACTGTGTGACCTTACGTGGCAGAGGGGCTTTGTAGTTGTGATTAAGGATCTTGAGATGGCGAGATTAGCCTGGATTACCCAGGTGGCCCAGGGTGAACACTGGGGTCCGTATGAGAGGGGGGCAGGAGGTTCAGAGTCAGGGAGGAGACGGACGCGAGGGCAGAGGGGGAGGTTGGGGGCATGCGGGGCCATCGCGCTCTAAACCCTGGAAAAAGCAAGGAGGTGGATTCTCGTCGGGGCCTCCAGAACGACGGCCTTGCAGGCACCTCGAGTCTAGCCCCGTAGGACTCATTTCGGACTTCCGACGTCCCCCGCTACAAAGGAGCAGGCTTGTGTCACTCGAAGCCATCGAATTTGTGGCAATCTGTCACAGCAGAGGCAGGGGATTTATACCCTGAGGCGGGTTTCGTGTCTGCTTCCGAGGGTTCTGGCAGGGATTCCGGAAGCGCGAGCAGGGATTTCGCATGTTGGGGGAGTCCCGCCAGCGGGAGCTGTGACCTGCCAGTTCCAGCTCCAGCCACGCCTCTGCCGGGAAGTCGCCCCTGATTTCCTCCAGCTCACTGCCACCGCCCCTTCCTGGTTACCGTGAGTAGAAGGAGCACAGCGGACATTTCTGCGGCCCCAACACCCTGCTGGAGGCTTTACGCTGGTGTCGCGTCACCGACGAGAAACAGAGGCCCGGTCCACCTGCGCCACACGGCTTTCACGGGCGTGGCTTGGCCTCCGGTGGATGCGCGGGCCTTGCAGCCCCCGTGTGTGCCTTTCCATAAATAGCTTCAAAGGAATTACCGGGAGCGTGAACCGAAAATGTCCCTGCACGCCCCTGCCAAAGCAAGCTGTCTTGCGGGTACAGACGGGCTCCCCTCCCTTCACCTGGCCCAGACTTGTCTCCACACCCAGCCCTGCGGGTGTCTCCTCTGTGCTGGGACGCTGGGGGTTGGGTCCCCTACCCACTGCCTTCCGAGCCTCTCCAGGACCCGTCCCCTCCTCCCCGCTGCCCCGTCCCTGTCCTGACACAGCGGTTCTTTCCTACTCCGTGTGGCTCAGAGGGGTATAACCTTTGACAACATGTTTCATGTTCTGAAACGTGACTCAGGCCGGAGCGGGGTCCTGCCGAAAACACCCTCGGGGTGTCTCCAGCACTTGCAGGCGAAGTCCGGACTCCTTGTCGCGGCACGTGAGGGCATTCACGTTCGCTGGGCTCATCCAACCTGCCTCAGGACCTTTGCACTTGCTCCCCGCTGTCTGAAATGCCATCGCCACGGATATCCGTGCAGCTGGCTCTCCCTCTTCGGTCACGTCTGTGCCCCACTGTCGCCTCCCCAAAGAGGGTTTCCCCACCCACCCTCTGTCACCCTCCGCTTTATTCTTCTGCCTCCGACGCTAGCTGAAATCACAACACGCACAGTCCAGCAAAACTGACCGTCTCGGGCTGCCAGGTGCTATGACAGTGGTGATTCACACCAGCCAGATTCTGAGTTCCGTTGCAGCGCACCGGCCGTGGCGGGGCCCGTGAGCCATACGTTTGGGTAGGGGGACATCAACCCTGCACCCTCGGTAGCCTCTGAGCAGTGGAAATTATAGACAAAACAACGGCCCAGCTGGATCTCGTGGGATAGTGCAGGGAAGACCAGAGAGCCAGACAGAGCCGGGCTTAAATGCGAATTGCTTCCCAGTGGTGGCCTTGGGCTGACGATTAACCTCTCCGAGGCTTCGTTTCTTCACCTGTGCAGTGGGCATGGTACTCATTCGGGTTGGCATGAGGTTCCGGGAGGCGCAAGAAATGGTTTATGCTTATAAAGCGCTTTTACGTGCCAGGCACGGCCTGCTCGACTCCCATTAATTCGCTTCATTGACACTGTAATCCTACGCAGCAGGCTGTGGCTGTTCCCCATTTTACAGATTAGGAAATAAACTCAGAAAGATTGAGTAACTTACCCAAAGTCACCCAACCAGGCAGTGTGGCTGCAGGATATCTGTGCCTGGCTCTGAGCCCACACAGCCCATCCAGACCAATAATCCCTGCAAATGCTCAGCTAGCCCAGGGTCCATTATAGAAAGAGCTCTTTAGGGGCGCCTGGGTGGCTCCGTCGGTGAAGCGTCCGACTTCGGCTCAGGTCGTGATCTCGCGGTGCACGAGTTTGAGTCCCGCGTCGGGCTCCGTGCTGACAGCTCAGAGCCTGGAGCCTGCTTTGGACTCTGTGTCTCCCTCTCTCCCTGCCCTTCCCCCGCTCGTGCTCGCTCTCTCTCTCTCTCTCTCAAAAATGAATAAACATTAAAAATATTTTAAAAATTTAAAGAAAGAAAGGAAAGAGCTCTTTGGATTTTGAATTGTGCCAGCTCTTTGGGGTTTCAAAGGATAATCAGTTGTATTAGCTAATTCAGGGACTGAATTCCTGAAACCAGTAAAGTTGGCCAGGCAGGGGGTCCAGCCCATTTTACAGATGGGAACACTGAGGCTCAGGGAGGGAAAAGGAGCTTCCCCTTGTACCAGCCACACGGGTCTTCTGTCCGTTCTCTCTTTGAAGACACCGAGTCCACTTTCCATGGGACGGTCTTTGCATCCGCTGTTCCTTCCACCTGGAACGCAATTCCCTCACCTTCTGGCTGCCTCCTTCCCAACCTTTGGATGCCATCTGAAACGTCACCTCCTTAAGGAGACCTTCCGTCCCTAATCACCGAATCTCAAACCTGTTCTCCCTCTTGCCTCCAGCCAGCTCTCTCGGTCCTCCCATTGTTTGCTTTGTGGCAATCGCCACCCATGTTAATCATACTTTCTTTCCTTTCCGACTCCCTAAGTCCCTCACGGAACAGAGTGGGTGGGCTCTGTGTGGGTGGAGGGATTAAGTGGCCGATGCCCTTGAGACAGCCCTTCCAGGCTTGGCGCACTGCCGAACGGGGCGGCCGGAAAGTTGCCGCCCTATCCCGGTGCGGGAAGCCTCTGAGTTCTGTTATTGCGCACGGGTTCCCGGAACCGGAATCCATACAGAACCTTTCCTTCCCTGCCGAGGAAGCCTGGAAAACGCGCTCGTGGTCCGCTGCCATCGGGAAGGCAGGCCAGCAAGAGGGAGGCACGGGGGGTGAACCCGCCCAGCCACGGCGGCCCTGCACGGCGCGGCCGGAGAGCTGGCTCCACGCGTGAGCCCTGTTCACTGCCGGGTCCGGGGCCAGCCTGATGCCCTTGAGGGACTGAACGAGGTGTCAGAGTTGGGGGGCCAGACCCGGATCCGTCTGATTCAAAACTCCGGATCCTTTCCATTTTTAACTTGCTCTCTCTTGCTAGTGGGGCCGTCCCTTGGGGTTTGAGAGCCCCGGACACGTGGTGCGTGCAGTGCTGGAGGGGCTGAGAGGTCTGGAGGGGTCTCCTCAGTCAGGTGAACGCGCCACAGTGATGTTATTTTTTTTAAGCAGGCTCCACATGCAACATGGGGCTCGAACTCACCGCCCGGAGATCAAGGGTCACAGGCTCTATGGACAGAGCCAGCCCGGCACCCCAGAAAGGCTGAGATTGTTTAAATGAGAATTCCGATAGACTCTGTTGGGCAGAAGGCAGCAGGGACCCAGGAGGGACGCACGTGCTCAGCTGCAAGACCGCGCACAGGCCTCTGGGCTCTGATCTCGTCTCGATCAGGGGCGCCGAGCTTCGGGTCCATCGGCAGGACGGGTCAGGCCAGGCCTGCTTTCAGAAGCAGGTGGAGTGGCCAGATTCTCCCTAGCCACTCGTACTTCCTGGGGCCTTTGTCGGCTTCCCAGGCCTTACTGGGAGGTCAGGCCACCCGGGGGCTAATTCCTGACATTCTCCAGGAGGCTGAGACATAGCAAATATGGTGCAAAGATGCTGGAAAGGAGACCTTGAATCTCCAGAAAAAAACCAGAAGCACTCACAGGGATGTGCAAAACCAGATGTCCACGCTTGAAAGAAAGAAAAAGAAAGAAAGAAAGAAAGAAAGAAAGAGGGAAGGAAAGAAAAAGAGAAAGGAAGGAA